>NW_009709761.1:58865-116406 GCF_000703405.1 Apaloderma vittatum
TGTATACTGCTCTCATTTCAGTAAAGATTTTAAGAAGGTTTTGACTTACAAGAAACTGTAGGGCAAAATCAGTAATGATTAAAATAAGAGTAAAAAAAAGAAAGCTCTAACTAATAATTGGGAAGCTGTTAATAAAACAATCTTGACATAAGAGGACATAAGAGGACACTGACATAAAATATAGAATAACTTGATATAAGGAGACAGTCACAATTTAAAAGTATTTTTCTATGAAATCTCATGGCAAAGCTTGATGATGGGGTAGAGCGTTATCTTTACTTTGCAAAATATTTCCAGAGGTTTAGCTCCAGTGGAGTTAGTAATGCAGGCAGGTGTCTGCTTATTGCCAGCATTCAGGCAACGTGTCATCTAATCCAAGTCAGAGCAGGTGTCATTGTTACAGTGCTTAATTTCTGGCAGCAGCTGACAGTCTCTCAATGCTGGAACAGAACAGAGTTAGTAACACGGGGAAATGTTTGCAAATGACTTTTCACAAAGACAAAAACGTGCAAGTGGGAGGGCAACTTAAAGAACACAATAGGTTACTTGAGTAGAAATAAAATATAAATTCCATCTCATTGCCCAAGTTTACTGTGCAACGATGAGCTTACAGTCCGCATTAGAGAGATACAAATCCCTTTAAGAGAAGGAAGAACATTACAAAGGACGTCTTTAATTCTAACTAATGTCATCTGAATTCACTTCTGATGGACAGGATGGATCTCACAGTAAGGTAAATTGGATGTGCTACAAAATATCCTCTGACTTGGACTCCACTTCCTAGAAAAAAAGCTTAGAAATACTTGCAATGTGACCATCTTAATTGAAGAAGTTGATCTGAATGTGAAGCATCAATAAAATATTTCTTGATAATCCCACTAGTAAAGACTGAATGAATGCAGTTTTGACCCATCTAGGTAAGATTTCCGTAACTTAAAATGGCTAATCATATGAATTTCATCTGACAAACATAGCACCTTTTAATTCCCCTGGACTGGAAGAGAGTACAAACATCTGAAATCAATTATTTGCAGATTTAAAAATGCAGCTAGTTAAAAGCTCTGAGCAGAATAATATATTTCCACTTATGAACATTTTATTTGACATTTTCTCCTTATATGAGGCATAAGTTATATGCTGCAATTTTAGATAAAAAATGTTAATGCTTTATACAGCAATAGTTGAGATCATCAAACATTTTTGGCAGGAGTATGGGCCAAAAAAGGTCTCTTATGCACAATATTTTACTTCTGGTATCACAGGCTGTTGAAAGTTCATTGTACAAGTGAACTACATTTTATCAGGCAGCTTCCTTTGTGATTTATCCCAAGTGTAAAATATAAACCTGGTATTATGTCTCATTAATAATTTTTTGAAGGAGAAAATACTTACATTTAATGAATTGTCTATTAAATATTCATGTTTGCTTTTAGAGGCTTATTGGAGAAACATTGCTTTGGCAAAGAAAAAGGCAATTTATTTTTTTTTGTCCAATAGTTAATTTCACTAACTTAAAAATCAATCAAACACCCAAAGTGTGCGGGCCGGCTTATCATATCTTCTGCATAAAAATAACTTAGAGGAACTGAACAAGCCGCTTACCACAGCATCATAGAATAACAGAAGTTAGAAGGGACATCCAGAGGTCATCTACTCCAAACCTGTGCTAAAAGCAGGGACAAAAAGAGTGGTTTATGGAGTCTTGAATATCCCCATAGATGGAGACCTCACAACCTCTCTGGGTACCACAGCATCTCTGGACAGAAAGGCCATCACTGACATCTCATGTAGACACAGAAGCATTTGCAGCAGACCAGGTTCTGAGTACCTGTCGTGCTCCAGCAGGATGAAGCTATTTTGTTATTCAACTCCCTCTTCAGAGTCTTATTTCTCACACAAGCAAGGAAGACAAGAAATGCTTATATGACTATCAACCTAGACTGCAAAGTCTTTTCAATGTCAGCACTTTCCAAGACGCAGTGAACTGTCCTGTAGCTCTCTGTTACAGTCTCTCTATACCTCTGTATTTGACAGCATAATGCAAATTTCTTTTTAAAGAGGCACTAGCAAACTCCATACCACGGCTGAGGAAAAGCCTACTCCAAATGACACTGTCAGGAGAGAGCCTTTAGCTCAGTCCTTGTGGCACAATGAAGCCCTGTCTTCTTCAAGTCGGGAACATATCCATGACATGAGGAATTGCAGGCAGAGATGTTAGCCCTGGCTGTAGAGGGAGTAGTGAGATTGGCGCACACTCATGTTAGCGTGGCTGATGAGGTCAGGTGCTATCCCACGCTGATGTGAGTATAATACCTGCTAATTCACTTGGCAGCACCTGAGGGGGGGATCTTTGGTACCATACCTGGTTGTGCAGGACACACACGTGCCTGTACTCTGCCAGAAAGGGAAAGTCTCAGAAGACCACTCTCACAGCACCTTCTTGGACTTAATGCAGGTCCCCAATTTTCAGGAAAGGAAAGGCACCAAAGACTCAGTTAAATGAAGGGAAAACATACATATGAAAAACAGGAATCACTCACAACTCAACCAGTTATAGTTCCCTATATATTCTGAGAGTCTCAAATGCCTTTTCCCTCAACTCACATCTCATTGTTTTGTGCTTATTTTACTGCTGGGATTATTAGAGTTTGCAAGAGTTTGAGGAGCCATCTTCTGATAATTCATTTCATGTTGTTCAGCTCAGTGCTGCAAAATTCTTTCGCCTGGCTAATTTAAAGGCAGAGGCATGAGTGAGCCATTCTCCCTTTCCTCATCCCCATTATACAAGTAGTTGTTATATTCCTTTAACAAGATGGCCATAGTGAATTTCTGAGCACCTGCACTCTGTAGTCTTACTAAAGGTACTCAAGTGGTCTGATGTATTGTAAGGATGCAAATAACAATTTTATAAGGGAAGTTGTCTTGGAAATCTTCCAAAGTATATGGTAGAGCAGACATCTCTCCAGATATCACACTGTTACTGCATCAAAGGCAAGTATTTTCCAAAGCAAAATATGGTGGTGAGAATAGGCTTGACTACCACTGAGTTGTTTATATAATCAGGTAGATTTACCTTTCTCTAAATCCCATACCATAGAATGATAAAACCTTCTAGGTTAGACCTTTAAACTATGCTCAGACTGTGAAAGATTTCCCACCAAAAAAAAAAGTTAAATATGCAAAACAACAAAATTCATCTTAATGTGCTGGCTCCACTATGCCACACATTCAGGTTGATCATGAAAAGAAATGTTCTAGTGCAGAGAGGAAATTCCTAATAATTCATGGCTTACACCATTTTTGATCTGTCTCTGCTCACTTAAGCTCAAAGTAATTTAACTTCTGTATAAAGCTAGATCATCTGATGTTAAAAAAATATACAGCAGAAACAGAAGAAAAAATATTTTCTTAAGCAAATGTAACGTAATTAGAATTTAACTGGAGACAAGATGAAACTGAAATACATAACAATATCTCTAAGAAGGATGAATACTGGATCCTTTGTGCATCTCTGTACAAATCCCTTCAGTTCAGTTGCTAGATGCACTTTAATTGAAACAAGGTCAATATATGACAAGGGTAAATTATGATTTTGCTTTGGACCATCCTAATTTGTTGTGGTAAAGCAATGTTCATACATAGCACAATGTACTGACAAAGCAGACACCTAAATACAAGCTCCACTGTTGACCAATTATTGTCATTCCCGTTGTGCCTACTGACATAAGGTACTGGATGAAAACACTCCTGTATGACACATGAGAGCAAAGCAACACCAGATGGAGCTCAGTATTTTAATGGTTCAGAAAACTGTGATAGAGGACAAAGATGATTTGCTCTCCTGGTTCAGAGCTCATACATGAAAATTTAATGAGAGCTGTGACAAAACCCAGGCAAGTCGTCTTTTGCTCCAAGGCCAACATAACTATCACATGAGGTAATGTTAACTTTGATCCGATTGTAGGTGTTTGCAAAGTGATGGTACTAATCCTAAAATTGTTTGCTGAATAATAGTGAAATCACTATGACGCTATGAAACTAAGGCCACAAGTAACACCCCCCTCGAAATTCACTTGTACCATGGAAATGGCAGTAGTAAAGACCTTTGCTTAATAGACAATATTGTCGTTCTCTACAGGTGAAGAAATATTACATCTTTTTAAGAAGTCCCCAGCTAGCAAAAGGCAGATTGTTCAGCATAGGGAAGTCCAAATGTATTTGTTATCTACTGAAAGAAATAATGTTACATGTAAACATATCTAGAATTTTTTATTTTGCTCACTTTCCACAGAGGGGTTGTGCCTCTAAGAGCTGCAGCAGAGAATTCACAGTTTGAAGGTGAAACAGAAGTTACCAGACCATAGTAGTTTTCAGATACTTTTATTCAGTATAAACCTGTGGAGCAGAATTGGAATTCCCAACTATCATCCCTCTGGAACCAGTATACATAGAGCAATCTGTTTCATTCTCTTATATGTGAAAGTTTAAAAATGCAACTTGAAAATAAAAATAAGGTAAAATCTAACTTCATTTAATAATGTCATTTTTTCTAACACTTTATAGATGGATTATTAAATACTTTTTCTTCTATAACAAAGGTTTCCTGACAGGAAAATTATAATTCCATTAGATGGCTTTTGGAAAAAAGTCAACATGACTTATACATGAAGTGCTCTATGGCTAATAATTCAATCATTTTGCTTAAAGAAATTTGCTTAAAATCAGAACACTCTGGGCCCAATGAATAGAAAAGATATTTTAAAAATGAGAGGAAATTGCATCAGTGCTACATCACTAGACAATGGAAAAGTTATTCAAATGATAGAACATTTTTTCAACAAACCACTACTTAGGGAGTTATAATTGCTCATACACTGCAATCTGTAATTCCTGACAAATATTTAAAATACTAGCACCTAGAGTGTCCAAGAAATGTAGCGTAGAAATCTTCTTTGCACCATTTGATGTAACTTTACAGAGTCACTATAGTTACTTCTGCTTTACAAACACACATAGACCCTCATGTATGACCTCTCTCAAATACCAAAGCAGAGTGGTGAATCAGTAGGGAAGAAATTGTATTAAACTTGTATGGCACGTACTCATCTAAATTCTTGCTACTGGAAGCTGCATAACTGAATTATTATCATCATAGTAACACAACTGATGAACTTCTTTCCTAAAATAATGTCATTGCCCTACTGTTTATAATTCTCATATCGCTCTTCAAAGAGGAAAGAAAAATTAAAAAACCACCCCTGATTTCTGCAGCATAATATTTTAAAGCAGCTCTCCCCTCTCTTTCTCTTACACACACATACAGATCCACAACTGACAAATTTCTCCCACTGATATATTTTTTTTCTCCTCCAGAATCCCGCCTCTCAGTCAATGTCACTTTTCTGTAACCAGGCTCCCTCACAAAACCACAGAAGACATCTAGTCCTACTCATCTCTCCTTGACCAGGTATGATGTATGATGGAAGCATTTCCAATGTCAGACCTCTGCCAATGGCAACTTCTGGAGCACAGCAAATCACAGATATCTGTATTTCTTCAAACTCTGAGAAAGTAAATGAAAGTCATCTTAACCTTTGAAGTGAGGAATCTTGTATAAAATAAACATTTAAAAAATTCCACAGACTACCAAAGGAAGAAGAATGCGGGAATTCTTGATTTGCCTAGATGGTGTTTAGGCACAAAATGAGAGTAAAGTAAAAGTTTTTTAATTTTTTTTTTGTTTCTGGTGTCATTTAAGTGATGGACCTATCTAGCACATCCCCTTTTAAAGCAATCTCCCCTTTAAAACATGAAAGGTTAAGGAAAATATCAGAATACCAATAAGGAAAGAGCTCTGGGTAACAAGTGAGCAATCACCACCACTTTACGTGGTTGGTGGAAAGTGCAGTGACAGCAACACTGACAAGAAAATAGAAAGTCTCATGCTGAAAATGTCACAAAATGCTTGAAGTGACGAATTTATCATACCAAAATTTTTAATGTATAACGAAGAGCAAATTAAAAAGGGGAAAAAATCATACTCCATTCTTAGGAAAACAGATTTTCTCTTATGACACTCTAGGTCTGACACACTATCGTAGCACAGGAGGCAGAGATTGTGAGGAGATTGAAAGGTAAAAAATGCAGAAAAGATGAACACACAAAATGTCACAGTCAGGATCAAGAAGAGAAGTTAGAAACAGAAGCCAGAGTAAGGTAAGGTGCATGAAGAGGAAGAAAGTATCAAATTAAGAGCGTATAGAGCTGGTCCTTTATTTTGTATAGCTATTCAACAGGGTGTAAATTCCAGCCTGACTAAGAAACATCAGAGCAGGACAATAAGAATTGTCACGAGTTTTGGAAAACTGGACAGAAAGCAAAAAATTGAAAGAGATGGAGTGGTTCAAAATACAGAAAAAAGCAGATAATGCAGTAATATTTTAAAAATAAGTAACAGATAGTTGTGAATAGGAAAGGAAGGAACTGCTCGCCATGTTACTTCTGAATCAGGCAAGAAATAACAGGATTAAATTGCAGCAAAAGAAATTTAGGTCAGATATGTTAAAAAATGTCTAGCTGAACAATATTGAAACATTAGAGTGGTCTGGCAAGGGAGGCTTCTGGCATTTAGGAAAAGGTTGGATAAAGAAGTGGCAGTATGCACACAGCCTGCCCTTGGAGCTGTGGAGGGGACTCCCAGCTTCCTGAGACCCCCATATTCCTCTATAATAATTTGCAAGAGAATCAAGTACTTGTAAGACCTTATGAAATCAAACCTCCCTTACTTAGCACAGCTCCTCTTCACTCTGCCCTGGAAAAGGTGATAATACAAGATCAGGAGATAATGTATTCCATCTTGAGAGAAAATACACTAGAAAAAATAAACACAGCATGAAACAGGTACTAGAAATAGAAAACAGGGCAATTCAGAGAGCAAATAATGGTGTCATTTCCTTCTTAAAAGCCACAGATCTGTAACAGTGCTCCTAGGCCTAGCACAACTACACCTTGCATCCAGTTGCTACAAGGAGCTATGAAGAGCGTTATTAGGGATTACACTGGCAAAGAAACTTTCAAAGAAGTATCAGAATAAAGAGCAGGGGTGGGACTGAGGAGTTAATGGTAGATTTGGCATAAATCTCTGGCAGTCCTACGAGGGAACAGGATCTAGAAGAGAGATGTGGAGATGTCTGAAAGAGGACAGGGGGTTAAGCCTTAAATTCAGGTTAAGAAGTAATATTAAAATGCTCCATAGATCAAGTCAGTCCTGGAAGACTTGGAGTGGGAGAAGCAAGACAGATAACACTTCTTTACTTACCTCACTGTGGCTGAGACAGTGGCTCAGACAGGGAGTTTTAAGTGTTAAGTATGAGCTCTGAGTGTTGTTTACCATATTTCCTTCTTCATTTCTGGCACCTAATCTTTTGCTATAATAAGACTTTCTTGCCTATTAAACATTTTTTTTTGGGTTTATACTAATCTCGGGCAAATATAAAAAGACCCAGGCATAGCACCAGCTCAAAGAAACAGATGCAACTAATGTGAGTTCACAGATCCCATCTAAAATAAGCCTGGGATTTCCAGGAGTTGGGCATCACATCAGGGACTGACAGTGTCTGGTCTGGGATAAAAGGGGAAATTCTAAGTCATGTGGATGTCACTGTAATAATATCTGGGAAGAAGGCAGCAACGAAGAGATGGTTCCTGTATTTGGAAAGTCCAACTCCATCATCCATCCCCACTCCCCTCCTCTTTTGCTTTCACCATACTAAAATCAATAAAGAAATAAAGAGTTATTTGATAAAAAATAGAGGTGATTCAGGCAAAAATGGTGTTTAAAATATAAGTTTCTCCAAAACCATCGTATTTCCTTCAGAGATAATTTTAGGATATTTTAAACAGTATTTGTATGCAGCATTTACTTTGGAATATATTAGTATTTTACTTCAAATGCATTTTTGAGATCTTCAGGTTCTATAGGTTTCAAGGTCAAAATCAAGTTGTTAAGGGCATTAGAAACTTGTCTTCCCTTTGTTAAAGACAGACATTTGCAAGAGGCTAGGTGCTCAAAGTAGCCAATGAAACAGATGAGTACTTTTGGATATTGGCAGTAGTTTGTGACAGTGGTCTGTGGCTTTACTGACAGAGTTAGGGAGAATGTCTGTGAGGCATATAGAGAGGTGCATACACACTTTTTAGGAAATACAAATTCCAAGTATTCAGGAAAATTTGAAAACACATTCAAGTTTCAACTGCAAATTTTTAGGATCTGACCATGATAATCTCTGAACATGGGATAAGAAATGTAAGTGCAAGTAATCCATCCATTTCCATGTAAATAACCTGATGCTATCCGAATCAAATTGTGACCTGGCACTGTGTCCCAACCTGTTGATTTAATTTTACTTTTCTGTAGTCACAGGAAGTAAAATGCCCGTGCAGTGAACCTGACCGCAAAGGCATCTGTCAGCTCATTCCTGCATTGGAAATCTAGTAACAAGTTTAGGAAATGAGGTTTCCTTTGTGTCACACAGTATCTAATGGAAAACATCCTTGATGCCTCACAGGTAGTCTACGAAATAAATTAAGAACAGGACCAGGAAATAAAACCTTTTGCTAGCTAGGCATAGTTAGTCCTATAGGAATAGTTCACTGATCAGCTGTGATGCCATTTAAGAAAGAAATACATTTGTTTCAGCAACATTTTTTTTCAACACCAGGCTGATAAATTAGATGAAAATGGAGCAAACTGAACAAGATTTCTAAAAATTTGTAGGTGAACACATGAAAAATTTCAATTCAATTTACACTAAAACATTGTCCACACAAAATAGCGTATTTTGGTGTATTACTGGATTATATAATCACTTCTAAGCATTTTCTTTTCTTTTTTGTCCCATCTTTGTGTTTTCTCTTTCATATAGCTAAGCCTTTCTTATCAGCTAGAATGGCATTTTAATATAAGGCACTTAGTTTTGAATCTGTTTAAATGAAATGTTTTCACATTTTCAAAACGCTTCCATCTTTCCTCAGCTGAAACATCTGGCTGAGTCTAATGTATATTAATGACTATGAATTCCTCGCCTTTCTAAGTCCTGGTCTTCTGTTAAGTCACCTTCCATAATATGTTAAAGATTTGTTTCAAGATGTTAAGGTCTTATATTGTGTTTCTAAGGGCATTTTTATAGGGGCAGTTATACAGTGAGATAGGGGCTTCTCTTCCTTGTCTGTCATGATTTAATGTGTGATATGCCTTTGTGTCTCGATACTAGCTTTCTCTTAATGCTTTCTGATCCCTCTTTCCCAAAACTCCAATTTTTACATTGTGCCTTTTGGCTGGAATAATGCATTAGTAAGATGTATGAATTCTATTTCCTTTCACAACATAGACAAAAACCAGGCCAAAACAGAAATTTAATTGGCATGGCAAGCACTTATCAATCCACAGTCAAAGCTGCAAAGAACACAAGATGTCAAATAATGAAAAATCTGCAGAAGCATTAATTTATTCCATAGCTTGGGGGATTAATAATTGAATTTTACAATTGCCACACAATTCTGCTAGCTATTTGCTTTACCCCCACTGTTGGGGTTTATCATGCAATCCACAAATCTACTCATGTATATCCATAGGTACCACCTGGGCACAGGACAAACCAACCCGATTAGTAGTTTATAGATAAGGCGTGTGCCATATACCTGACCCAGTTTCCCCTGCTGGACACTGGCAGGCTGCTATATTTATGTCACAAAACCAGCATTATCGTAGCTCTAAACCCACTAATCTTAGTTTGCCTGAAGGCTTACTCCCAAGGAGCAGACATCACAGGTGTGATTCAAGGCATCTATGTTTAGATGTCTGCAATGAAGAGGAATAGGCACCTTCAGGGTACAATGTTCTATTTCCTCAGATTGTAAGGAACTGCTCCTCAGAAGAGCTTGTTCCTCCCCAGATATCTACCCTGCAAACAGCTACAATCAGTAAGACAATTCTTTTTTCACTTGAGCCTCTGCGGTAGGGCCACCTTATTTTTCCTGACTTCTGTTATCTTCTGTGGTAGTGTAGACAGAGAACTTCATACAACTGCACCTTCATGGGTGGCTCTAGTTCACTCCTCAGCTGTCTGGGACACATCGCAGTGACAGCAAGTGATTCAAAACGTTTTAAAAGGTCTTGCCTGCCACCTTACTCATTCTGCCCACAGGGAAACACAGGTCTGATAACAAAGCCTCCCACTAGTGTCCTCTGCATTTTAAAAGGCCTCAAGTTTGGTCAGCACTTTCTATATTCCATTATTTGAATTCTTCTTTCCTGTGAATTTCTGAAGCTAATGAAAAAAGACCATAAATTTTCACAGGACTGTTGTCTCTACATACCATAGCTTCCATCCACTCAACTGCTGTTTCAGGGCATTTATTGAATTCAATCACGTCTCAGCCACAGTTTTCAGAAGCAATAGCACTCACAATACGAACTCAAAAACCCTGAAGATGAAGGCCCAGGCTGTAGCCTGCACTGAATGACAGATACAGAAGAAAATAGCCATGGCCATCCTAACCTAGGACTGGTGACAGTTCTGCTTCAGGAAGATGACCTTCAGATGTGCCATGCTGCCAGCACTCCTATGATAATAGGAAGCCTGAGCTTCTCCACTTGCCCCCGAAAACGAGGTCACAGATCAGATGATTCAATTACAAGGCACAGAAAGGTACACAAATATCTATGTATGGAAGAACAAGTTTCTGAGTGGAGAAGAGCATATAAAGAGCAGTGCAGTAAAACTCTGAGTTATTGGAATTACTGGAGGTTAGGCTAACCCATGTGAAAACTGAGTGTAATGCTTGTCTTTCATTTAAGATAAATATGAAGAGTAGCTAGGCTCCTTTATGGAATGGAAAGATTAAAAAAAAAGTAAACAAAAAACAAATAGGTGCACCACCTGGAAAAAGACACATGAAAGTCCTGAGCAACAGTCTCTGGTCTCACAGTTGACCCTGTTTTGAGCAGGAGGTTGGACTACAAACCTCCTAAGGTATTTTCCAACCCAAAATATCCTGTGATCCCATAAAAGCACAGGGAAAGACCCAGTCCTCTGGACTAGGCAAGAGTGCCTTCTGATTTGTTAATAAACTTAAGAGATGGTGGTTTAACTATCCACCTAGTCAATGTTCACACACTAGAAGGATAAAAATTCTGAAGAAACGGATCTGGTGATGAAAATGATCCTAAGAAAAACCTTTACAGAGAGATCCTTTTGGCTTTGAGTCGGTTGACAAGTGCTCAGTATTATGAACAAATAAAGTACCTTTCATATGATTCTTCCAGTTTCCATGGAAACTTTATATATTCCTTTTTAACAAACTGGATTGCAACAAAGAAGAAAAATCTGCCTTTTACTTTTCACTTCATAAAAATAATGTGAAGGATCCTGAACTGGAGCATGCTTGGTGTTACTTGGTGAAGGGGCTTTCAGACCCAATCTGTACGTTCAAGAAAAAGAACTCCAGATTGTTGTAGATAATCAAACTGAAGTTTATACCCAAAATTATCTTATACGTCTGCATTACAAACAAGTCAGAAAAAGTGATGCATGCAAACGTGTCTGAATAATTTTCTCTTAAAAGTAGTTAACTTCTTTATAACTTCTTTTTAAAAGAAATTAAAAATTGCATTACAGAACTTTATTGATGTTTGGTAATTGAGTAAGTCAGATCAGTGGAGTCATGACAATGTTATGTCTCGTTTAAATGGTAATTTTAAAGGGAATGACCTGAATAAAAGAGGTTTTAGCGTATTGATTAAAAAGATTTTATGCACTTCTCCTTACAAAAAAAAGGGGAAAGAGAAGAAAGTCAAAAGTCGAGAAAAATACATTCATTGGAATTTAGCAACTACCAGTCAAGCAAGTAAATTTGCTGATACACTTCTTTCAAAAAGAAAGAAAGGTTCTGCTTCTGAAACTGAGTCAATTACACTAAAAATGTGAAAGGAATACAGTAAAATTAGATAGATGGAGATAATTTTCCAACCAATTTAATTTTAAAACCTATTTAATACTTAAATTCAAACCTTTGAATTTCTACATGGGGAAATTGTGTAAACTCAATTTTAGATATGTTATTACAGACACAGGAAGAAATAGGAAAGCTATATGCTTCTACCTCTTAGGTACAGAAGTATGTGAATATGAAAATCCTTGAATATTCTACTGTTATTACTAGCCTACAATGGAAGTTTTTCAAACTATGACATTTATAAACTAACTTGAAAGGAGAAGGTCAAATAAACACATTGGAAATGAAGAGGAAATGTCTCCAAATCTACCAGTCATTAAAAATATCATGAATTGTGCACACTGCAAGAGAAAGTACAGAGTTACATGCCTCCTTTTTGTTCTCTTATCTGCATTTTCACCCTGGAGGTTTTCTTCTTTGTATAAATTTTTGAATTTTAAGAAGGTGTAAGAGAGGGTTGTTAAAAAAAGTAAGCATAAAATTCTTATATTAGAGCTTGACAGTTGAGACTTCAGAAAGTGTAGTCAATCTTTTTTGTTATAAATTGAAAGATCTATTTGAGTCTATAAACAGAAAAAGTAATAAGCTATATCTAAGAAAAGTACTAAGTACAGTACGATGAAGACCTCAAAGAGGAAATAAAAGAGTCTTTACGCTCTTGCTTAAAAGGCATTTTTAGAGCTTTCATATAAGAATACAAAAGATACTTGTGCATAGAAGAGAATTTTGTAAACTAGATATTACTTTAAATGGGGGGACACGACAAATTGGCTGAGAGAGGTTTCAGTCAATGTGGCTATCTGAGGAAAATTTTTCTCTCAGGTCAGGCTTTATTAAATTTCATTTACAGCATCACTTTGTTACCACTCAAACAGCAAGAAACAAATACGTAAATATGCAGTGGATAATGCCATGTTTAATTTGGGCCCAGAGAGCTATAAACTAAAACATCTTTTTCAATGAAGTCTGAGCACCGAGGTAATTTGACTAGCTCTGTTTGTGAGGCTCTTGCTGTAATTAAAACAGAGTTAATCCAAGGCACACAGCGCTCATGGTCCACTCGCTCCATGACCAAATTAACCTGGTATAACAAAGAAAGTAATTGGCCAAAAGGAGGGCCTGAAGACCTTGTGCCAAGAGTGGGTGAGAAAGGGAATTCTCTTTTCCAGATTCATGCTTCCCTCCTGGAACTAATTCCAGGGAGGGCAGCCCCACATCACTTCATGCTGCTAGATACAAATGTCCCCTAGTCCAAGAAGGCACTGCAGCCATTTGAACCTGCTACTACTCCTTCCGAAGCGTAATGCTGTGAATACAAAGTTGTCTTTTCAAAATAAGTTCAACACTGGTATCATCAAAACGAAATGAGAACATAAAACATATTGCTGATGTTTCCATATACTCTGTTCCCTACAGACAAAGCTCTAGATTTCTGCTCAGTAAGCTGCTACTATTGCAGCAAGCCAGTCATGTCACCTTCGGGCAACAAAAACTCTCACTGTGCATTAAATGATTGTAGCCTTGTGCATTACACTTGTTCCTGATGCTTCTGGCAGGCAAACATCTCAAAAATAATTGCAGTTTAAGACCAATTATTACTAAGTAAAAGGTGACTTTTTGACATATAGGGGACATCTCATATGTCTGTCTGTTTTTTTTTCCTTGAGACTGGCGTCCTTCAAAAGGTTTCTGACATTCTGATTTGTGAAGACTCATGACAGGAAACTTTTTAACAAAAACTTAACATTTCTGAAAGAAAAGAAGTATCTTGGGGCTTTTTATCCCTTTTAGATTATCTACATATTTTCTATATTATCTCCATACTCCACAAAAAAGCCATACTTTTCCCAAACGTAGATAATTTTTCCAGCAATATGTTCTTAGTCTCCTAGCTTTACAGAGTCCTGTTAAAGGCTGGAATTTGTCAACTCGGAAACATATTAATTTCTAGGATGACACAATCAAGAAGGTTACTTCATATTCAAATATAAGGTCAGACTCCATCCATCCAGACTTCCAAGTACCTCCACAAATTTCACTTCTGAATTGCCACTGTGCTATACAGTGGACATAATATCTAAAATCTGAAATGTTTTCCCTCAGAAGCACAGAGAAGCTGGAAACTCCTCCACTATTCAGTGACAATGGTTTTTGGTAGAGAGCACTGTCTGGAAAGGGACATTGTTTTGTTCATACCTATAAATTTTTCTGCAAAACACTGCTGAAAAGAGGCTTCACTTGTCATTTGTGTTACATAATGAACTAACAAGAAATCTTTGAAAGACTAGTCTGTTTTTAACTTGCTCTGACTTAATTTGGATGAAATGAACAGCCCAATGTTTTAAATTAGATAGCTGGAAGCACTTTCACTTGGAATGTATGTGGTGGGCTTGCATTTCAGTCTGGTTCCCTTGTTGCAGGCACAGTTTATGTCATGTTGATGTCTCCATCCATGATTTGTGGATACAATCAGACACAGTGCTTAAACATCAAATAACAAACTGCACCTGCTAATAATGGAATATGATGCTGTTCATGAAACCACAGCTCCTGCAGGCTGCATAATTTGGACTGTAAGTTCATTAGTTGTAGATATTTACATATTGAATAATAGGATCAGAAAAGTGAGAGACAAACAACTTACTAGAATGCATGAAAGCCATTAAAACCTTGGTATTAGTTACAGTAGTAGTTTAATATTGAACTACACCTGTGGTGGGTTGACCCTGACTGGGTGCCAGGTGCTCAACAAAGTCACTCTACCACTGTCTCTCCATGGCTGGATAAGGGAGAGAAAACATAATGAATGGCTCATGGGTTGAGAGAAGGATAGGGAGAGATCACTCACCAGTTACCACCATGGGCAAAACAGACTCGACTTGAGGAAATTAGTTTAATTTATTACCAAACAAATCAGAATAGTATGGTAATGAGAAATAAAACCAAATTTTAAAAAGACCTTCCCTCCACTCTTCCCTTCTTCCCAGGCTCAACTTCACTCTTGATGCTCTCTGTTTCACCCCCGCCGTGCAGGTAGAAGAAGAACCAAGGTTGCAGTCAGTTCATTACATGTCTTTGCTGCTCCTTCCTGCACACTCTCTTCCCCTGCTCCCATGTGGTGCCCCTCCCATGGGAGATTGCTTTCCACAAGTTTCTCCAAAGTGAGTCCTTCCCATGGGCTACAGTTCTTCATGAACTGCTCTAGCATGGGTCTCTTCCATGGGATACATTCCTTCTGGAACAGACTGCTCCAGCGTGGCTCCCCCTCAGAGTCACAAGTCCTGCCAGCAAACCTGCTCCAGCATGGGCTCCTCTCTCCATGGGTTCACAGGTGCTACCAGGAGCCTGCTCCAGTGCAGGCCAGGAGGGGTCAGCCTGAGGCTCAATCTTCACCATGGGCTGCGGGGAATCTCTGCTCTGACACTTGGAGCACCTCTTCCCCCTCCTTCCTCACTGGCCTTGGTGTCTGCAGAGTTGTTTCTCTCAAGTATTCTGACTCCTCTCTTCTGGCTGCTGTTCTGCAGTGGGTTTTTTTTTCCCTTCTTAAATATGTTATCACAGAGGGGCTACCACCATCACTGGTTGGCTTCACCTTGGCCAGCAACACGTTCATCCTGAAGCTGGCTGGCATTGGCTCTATCAGACATAGGGGAAAATTCTAGCAGCTTCTCACAGAAGCCACCCCTGTAGTCCCTACCCTCTACCAAAACCTTGCCATGCAAATCCAATACAACATCTGATCTTCTCCAAAGACCAAGAAGGTCTGTTTCTGTCCATATGCCAGTTTGACCTAAAGGGGAGTCTGTTAGCCATAGGTGACAAACCTCCATGTGGCCTCACCTACCATGCTTGAGCAGCATGGATGATCATCACATGCACAGTTGTCCTGGTGCTTCCTAGCACATATCTCACACAGTGCATGTTCAGGGACATCCTTTTCTCTGTAAAAATAAGCTCAGAGGACATAAGATTCAATTTTGATATTGGAAGCTTTCCCTAGCCGTTTTCCCTAGTAGATGAGGGGGTTTGATATGTGCAGAGCAAGCTCAACACGGCAGGGAAAAGTATGGGCACCAAAGGAAACTAGCAGCCAAGAAAAGATTCCCGCACTGACCTGCAGCTTGCTCCTGACCACCAGACAAATTCTCCTGGCAAGATGCAAATAATTAGTGAGCCAAAGGCTGAGCACTCTATTAAATACTGTATGCCTGGTTGATTACATTAACATCTATAGCATCAATAAGTTACAAATAAGTCATTGTTCTTCCAATAACTGAATAAATTGAATTCATAACTGGTAAAGAAACTTGGAGTCACCTCCAAAGACATTGTGATTTTATTGTGCGCTGCTTCTCAACGAAATTACATAAGCTAAGTTTATAAACATCTTTCCTTGCTCAGATCTGCAAACGCACTTGGGGTCTGTAAGTCAGTTTAATTCTTTTCTGCCTATGAATCACAATCAGAAATAACATTTATATAACAGGAGTCTCATGAACAATTGCAATGATGACGCACAAACCAGAAAAAAGTAGATCATTCTCACATAACTGTTTCAGCTCTGCAGTACTAACAACAGCAACAACAACAACAAAAGTAGTAGATGTCATTTTTGCCAGGAAGAAAGATGATAATATCTGACTATGCTCAGGAGAAATAGCAGTTGATTATAACTTCTCTTTCACACTGTCACTTTCTGAGCACAACTATATCTAAAGTTTCAGTCTTTGAAGTTCTAATTTTTTTTCCTACTCAATCTTTCTTTCTAACTTTTACCTCACTTTGACATGGTCATAAGTCTATTTTGGTTTCGCACTCAGGGATGAGCCAAGAGTCACAGAGATACTATTATGTGCTCTTTCTGTCATTTGTAATTTCTCTCAACATGCATCATTTTAAACCAGGCTTCGAGTTGCTGCTAAATATAAATCTCTTTCTCACTGAATACCTGCTTCTAGCTTCTGAAGTTCTGTCCCATTAGGGCAATGTTACACCAACGTTAAGAGAAACTGCTTCATAGAATTCCCACTACCTCACCATAAACCTGTCTACATCTGTTTACAAATTCAGAAAGTAATGAAATAATAGTATCCCAAAATTATATTGCATCAACTACTGGAAAGAATCTCTAAACATAACTTTCAGATTTAGATTAACATAACTTTCAGATTATATCTGCTAGCAGATACTTATTCACACACAAAAGTGTGCTTTTCTTCCCTTTCTTTTTGGGTTTTCTCCAGAGAACCCCTATTGTATATTTCTACTGTTTATTGTATACACCAGCTGCGTATCGGCTGCCAGATGTTGTCTCAGAAATGTCATCTGCTGCTTGAAGAGGGGAATGAATGCTGTTAAAGATGCCCTCTTGACAGCTTTATACTTACGGTGGCAACGTTTACATTTTTAATCAGGCAGGTAACCCAAAACCTGACACATTTTGGATTGTTCCTGAAAACTGGACCACTACACTACATTAATATCTTCCTTTATTGATGTGTGGACAGAAGTTCAAATGGATTGACTGCTTTTTGTAAAGTATCTGGAACTACTTCCTGAAACATACTCCGCAACCAGTAGCCGTAAGGAGACCTGCTTTTAAAGATGGTAAGGAATGCTATTGCTTTAAAGAAGTTCATTGCTTTTATGCTGAAATATTGGAATACATAAGTATGGAAAATATATAAAATAAAGGGCCTGAATACTACTTTCACTACTTTTGTGATTTGTTCTCCATTACTGAATTTCTATCTATCAATTTCTACTGGCATGTCAAATGCCTTTTCAAATAAACTGTATTAAATCAACTTACAAATTATAAATTAAAACCTTTGGATACAAGCAACATGTGTCTAGTACATTTAGTAGTAGAACTGCTCTGTATGAATTAGTTTCATGCAGTCATAAGAAGAAAAAAAACACACCCAAAGCACTGCAAGTTCAAACTAAATGTAGTCAATTCCTAGGGCTACAGTATGAGATAGTTCCCGACATCAGGTTCATTTTGGATACGCAGTATTTACTTAAATCTAAGATGACTTTCTTCTTCTGTTTAACAAATTACAAATCCAAGAGTGGTCTGTGTTTGTTCATCCAGCATAGACTTCTTTGAACCACCTTACCTCTATCCTGCATATGCATTTTACTACAGTCCATCTTACACAGGTTGTAAGTGAACAAGTTAGGTATGTTAGATTCTGCACGCTGGCTTCCTCCGTGCATTTTCTATAGTATAATTTAAAATATCTTACTGAAAAATGCCTGTAATACTGTATCCACGTACCAGAAAAGTGTAGTTACTCTTTACAGCAACTTAGTTCTACTTGGCTGTTTAGGACAGGGATTAAAAATATTAATAGAAGCTGCAGAAATAATTTGGGATAAAGGAATTTACTAGGCCAAGAAGCTGAATCTTTATGCTTGTGAAAAATACCATGGGCCCAATGTAATTATAACTCCTCATTTTCTCTTGAAAATATCGTGTTTCAAAAGAAATGCTGGGTTTTTCAGTATCCCAGAGGATGTTAAAATACACTATAGAACACGATATTTGGAATGACAGACATATCCTCTTTACGTAAAAGCGATCATAAATTATTTTTTTTCTCAGTGTCAGTGGGATAATCTTAGTCTCAGGTTTATCTTGCATTTGGATAAATATGAAACACACTTAGAATGTGGACAGTAATGCCCTATCTCCTGTAACCATTTGCCAATCAACTCTGGAAGGTATGAGGCTCATGTAATACTTACAGAAGGTATTAGTGCCTACAAACCAGCAACGTTATCAGTACCTTGTCTCTGATAAGAACTTCCTCCATTTAAAGCCTGCCCTCTCGATTTTATCCTATATGTATGTCTGTTTCAAAGAGTATTAAAAAATGAAAACACAAGGGTCATCAAGAATCCGAGAGCCAAGATATGATAGTTAATTATCTCCCTTGCGAGATATTGTGAAAAAGGATAAATCAATAAAGAAAATGTTATAACTAGCTGAAAAGAAAATACAGTCCTGGAGTGACCTATATTTTTAATTAACTTTCTAGAGATTATATGCATATGATCACATGTGTTTGATACGATCCACATTTGACTGGGATGACAGAGTCATCCTATCCAGATCCAATATACACTGGAAAGTAGGGGAAGGCTCAGAAAATGGTTTATTCTGTTCTACTCAATTAGCATTCACTCTTGAGCTCTGCTCTACATACCTTCACTAATTCAACGATCTGTTCCTCAGGCTGAGGTTCCATCATTTTTGCTACTAGATATAGAGAGCACCAAACCTGGCAGAACTTCCATGGGAGAGTGGTGTGGTATAGCTGAAGAGTGTGTGTATTCATTGCAGAATATCTGCAAAATGTTATCACCTTTTCCTAGAGTCAGAAACATATACCTGGTCAGGCCTTTCTCAGCTACAGGATCTTGACATCCTGACTAGATTCATCTCGACCTTTATGCATTCATTTCAGATTCACTTTCTCATTTCATGCTGTTAAGTGAACACTTCACTCCCTGTACCCACCACTCCCTGGGTAATTTGCTGTGTTACATCTGTCAGGGAGCCACTGTGGTGCATTTCTCTGTCTCTGCAGTGTTAATGAGGAATATGGTTTTGAAACCGCAGTGTGAACAGCTCTGTAAGTTTTCCTCTCTGTCACTGATTTCACATTAAACAGACTGGACTAATGTAATTGAATGTCAACATATGAACAGCCAGTAGCCAAAGGAGAATGAACCAATAGCCACACAAAATTCCTGAAAGGTAAAAAATTTATTTCAGTGCATTGGTTACAGCCTGTTGCCTCTGTATAAGTTCTGTGGCCAAAGCCACAGACAATTCTCTCGTTTTATTCAGGAACAAATTTTACCCAGTGGAAGCAATATATTATATATTAGAATAAACAAGAAAATAGAGCTGCTGTTAAAATCTTCCAGAACTGAAACTCAGTATGATGCATAGTCTCACCAAAAGGAGTTATAAAATAATGAGAAATAATCTAGACATTAACTGATCACACTGCTTGATTTAAACCTAAGTGTTAATGCAGCACAGTTGTTACTCTATGGAAACAGGAGAAAGTGTGCCAAGAATATCCTTACTGCTTTCAGGATTATAATTCAATTTGGAAACTAACATGATCATAAAATATACATGCTAGGGTTTAATATTTGGTCAGAGTCATATGTTAAAAAAAGATTGGTGCCCTAGATTTTAAAAACATTAGCCCAAATCATGCCACACAACCTCATTTTGATCATTCTGAGTTTAGAAAATGTACAATTACTACTGCTGGCAAGAAGTCACACCAAGGCCAAATGAGACTAATAAGAAATGAAACCTCATGTAAGTAATATAATAGAAACTGAAATGAATAATCAAACAGGCAGAACATTCATGCAGCCTAGGCAGCAAAGTCCAAATAAATGGGCTTTAAAGCCACAAGAAAACATTACAGTAAGCACTTAAATTATCAGTTTGAAAGTTTTCTGTGCAGAATGTTGCAATAAGTTTCATAATTCTTAAAATATAAAGTGATTTCATAGCTTTCACTGCTGACCTTAGCACAGTAATAAAACTGCAAAAATCATGAGGTAGAAAAAGGTTGGTTCAAATCTATTGGGTAGATGTATTTATAGGGAGGATTCATTCCACATTAATTTCCTACATTGTCCAAACTTCAGACTTCTTAAGTGTCTCTCCTGGTGGAAGTAGGGCAGAATTCTAGGATGGGAAGCTGAACACCTGCAGTAACACTCTTATGTTTTTGGATGTTGGGTTACAAACCTTACATACAGTGGTATATTTATGGGAAACATGTAATAAATGAATAATGGCTGCCATTGAAAACATCCATCATCTACTGCAGCACTAAAGATGCTAACTTCCAGGTTATCTGAAGGAATAGTTTATGGTAAATAATTGATATAATAGTGATACACTCTTACAACCACCAGTACTCACTCTCATTCAAAATCACTCAAAGAAAGGAAACATTTTAATTTTTCTGGAGAGAAACAGCTTCTGTTTTTTCCTCCAAAGAAGTGTGCCTTTCAAGTACACAGGCAGAATATCTGCACGTGTACCAAGAATTCAGTGAAAGGAAGGGAAATGCAGAGCACCTACCCAATTGACCAAAGCCTGTAACCTGAAGATGCCTCCACTGTTTCCATCAGTGGCAGCATGAGTGTGAGTCAATCAAGCATAAGTAAAGACAAATATTCAGCAATATCTATTCCGAATAGAAGTGAGGCTTAAGCCCTGTCTAAGTACACTTATGAAAATTTGAGAAAAAGCACAGACTAGGAAAAAGAGATGGCCTCTTTAAGCCTTGCTCCTGTTACCTATTATATAAATACATTTTTAGATATTTTACTTCCATTTTTACACTCTTATCCAGAAAAGAAGTACTGTGTTAGAGCTAATAAATATATATATTTTGTATGTACTGTCCAATTATTTTAATTTGTAGGATCAAGACAGAAGAAGAGACTTTAGGTTATTTTCAAACTACCAAAATACCACTCAAGTCCCTATGCTTAAACTGACAAGAAAAGGAAGGCAGGGGTCTAGTTAGGTCTCTTGAAAGAGTACCAAGAGCCACAGCAAACAGCAGAGCAGGGAGCCAAAAGTAAATGAAGAAACACGGATTGTACTCAGCAGAATTTAGGCCATCCAAGCCCAGAACCTGTTTTCTCTGTTGCACAGCACAGTGGATGAAATTCTGTGGCCTATTTGTGCATAAGGTTGAAAAATATGACTGTAATGGCCTGGTTTTGGCTTTCAATGCATGTGTCTGATTTTCCTTTAGGCTATGCTTTCCCACTGCTCTGGCAATAAATAACCTATATTTAGGCATGCTTAAAAGCATTTTTCCACTGCTACAAGAGTAAAGGGGTTTCAGAGTAAATAAAACTCATGCTTTCAGATTCTACACAGCTGTAAACGTTGAAAGTGGTTTTTTTCAAGGAAGCTCTCTTACCTCTTTTTCCATTTGAAGTCCTTCTGCTCTGATATTTCTCTCAAATACTTCCCTCTTTTCTGTTTGTGGGTTGGATTTTCTATACACCAAGATGTAGTCAATCCGACATTTTCCATCTCTAAAATACAGTCCATTGGTTTTGTTCTTATCAGGTACCTCCTGTTAAGAGAAAGTCAAACATTCCAGTGGTATTGATATGCCTTACTAATTGCTGCATTGCTATTTACATCATCAGTTTTCAGTAACATTCAACAGGAAAGATGAGGGATCAGAAGAAGCTGTTCAAATTTTTATGTGCTGCACACGCAGTGCCTCTTGAGGTCACATAAGAGGAATACAGATTTCCACAATGCAAAACCAGGAGATCTTCTTAGGCAAATGTTTGGTCATACAGGCATGGGACTGGAGAGAATAGAGGACACAAGCAAAACTCTTTTCCCCCCACTCCCTCTTAACATTAGGAATAACTTCTAACACATAAAATAAAACAGAGATAGTGTTACTGAAATGTAAATTTAAAATTAAGAACTCAGTATGGTAGCATGCCTTTGTACATGTGAGAAAAATAAACAATGACGTGATCATTTACTGTAGCAAGAAACAGTGAAACCTGGTGCAGAGATTCTCATTGCTTTGCTATGACCCTAGTACTTCTCTCAGAGGACACAGATAATATGGCCTTTTACCTACCCCATCACACCTCATCAGACTAATTACAGATTATTCTTTGTTTCAGCAACAGCTGAGGAAACCCACTGAGTTTATCTGAAAATAATTCCTGTTGTTTGGTCTAGCAGTACATAAATGCAATAAATACAGTTGCTTGGCTATTTCCTGTGAAGAACATGCCTGTTCAAATGTTTACTCTGACAGAAAGAATTTGATTTCACTGTTAATAAGAGGTCAAGCAGGTTCCTCTCCTGAGTTCTAAAAGACCAAACTGCTGGCCTTTTTTTCCCAGAAATTCATGAGATGAAGCCCTCTGTAGATCCTCCTTAGAGTTTAACACTACTTCCACATAATACAAGTCCTGCCCAGGGGTTAAGCTTTCACTTTCAGACAAGTTCAAATTGTATGGCAGTTTGTGGGTTGCAGTGTTTTGTACAAAAATCGTACATTGTGAATCACTCCCTCAGAATAGTACAATGTGCAGTGATTGTCAGGGACCTCAAGATAAGTCCAGCTCCAAGATGAAGAGAGGATTAGGTTCATTTTTCTCTGTTTTTTCCTGAATTTACTAACCAGAAGCAGGCATGCCAGATAACATATAACCAAATCCCTGAAAAAACAATAAAAAATAGTATTTTGCCTTTCACATCTGGGAAAAGTAGAAATTTTTCAAAATACTTCCTCCATAGGAGGACTGCTTCTGAATTTAAATAGCAAAAAGTGAACAGAGAAATAGCACAAATGATTCTTACAGAAAAAAAACACCAGCATTCCCATTCAAAGAATTTAGTGTTAGCTATCTTCCTGGCTCTCAGCAGGCATTTTTATTAAATAGAAAACCCACTGAAAGCATCCCAAATATCCCACCAACTTGGTGCATCCAGTTTACTGAGGGTAGAAAAGAGAATTGTTCTTAGATGCCTTTATTAGAGTGCTTGACTCCTGACACAGCTTAATGCAGACTTGATATAGTAGAACAGTTCTTTGAGCTGAAAAAGAAGGCAAGAGAAAAGATTCAAGCCCTAAGGAAATAACAGTAACTAACCGTTTATATCTATACTGCATATCATGCTGACAAATTATATCAACAAGGTATGAGCAGGATTTTTCACAAAGCATTAAATATGAAAAGAGATCAGGAAGAACAGTTTATTTGTTTCCATTAAAAAAATCTGTGTTGAGAAGATGTAAAAAATTCCAAAAGTATATTTAAGTTTGTTTAAATAAAGGAAAGTGCAGTAGGATATTTAGAGGCAATGTGTCAGCTTGGTGGTCCTGCTCTGAATTCTAAGGTTCCTGATGAGCCATCCTTCCTGTTCTGTAGGTCTCAGAATCACTATGTGTATTTTAGCAAGTAAAGTGGTGTAACAGGAAAGGATCTGCAGAACAAAGCAATCTGTGCTGAGGATCTGCTGTCCACACTAGTTAGGTTGGAGGGTTTACTTTGGGCCCACTCCAGCCTGGCTCAGGAAACTCAGTGGACTACATCTCAAAATTTATCTGGATCCAGAATGAATCCAGGTTTAAAATGCAACACTGCTCTGGAATACAAACAAAGCATGGTAAGGACAATTGAGAGATTCACTTCAACTGTAAACTCTTATCAGAACTAAAATGTTAGCACAGACACATACCACAAGGAACGTGTCTTTTTCTGCATGTAGTAGTGACTCCACTGGAAAAACAGATTTGCCCTTTACGCTTCCTATGTTTCTTCTTTCTCTAAAGAAAATTAGTTTGTCCTACATTGACTCATCATGAATGTATATATTAAAGATTATGAGATTTAGTTATTTGACTTGTAGGACTTCTTTCCCTATAAATATAAATTCCTGAGACAATTTTTCTTGGACTTGTGAAACACTCCCAACTACAGTACTGTAATTTTTCTCTCAGAAAGGCAACTTGGACACCCTTATCTGTGCTTGGAGGTAATTTTTGTTTTAGGAGCACAGTGTGTCAAATCCAGACTCATGAACTCACTTAGACTGGTATGGTCTCTGAGAAGGAACCCTTTCTGTTGCCCTATAAGGCAGTTTTATAGACTGAGACTAGACTTATTAGAACTTTGAAGGTCTAACCTGGTATGGAGGCAGTCAGGGCTGGCCCAGCAGTGTCAGGAAATAGCAGCTGCAGGGCTTTTGCATTGTCCATAGTGTTGCAGACTTAGACTATTCTAGATAGACTCTTCTCCTACCTTGAGCTTCGCTGGACCTTCTCCAGTCATTGCATCACCTTTCCCTGTGTTGTGACTTCAAAATTCAGTTTTCCTAAGTGAATTTAAAAAATGTATCTAGAATATGGTCTGACTGCAGTTTTTAGTGGGAAAGTAGTCTAGTCACATACGTCAAATCTCCATTACTTCATCTGAAAAAGGATGCCAGAAGAAAATGGAAGAACAGGGAAGACTTTAGCAAGAAGTTTAGCATTTCCGGTTTTCTTTACAGCTTTATTTGTAATTAATTTGTAATTGTATAATTAGGAATTATTTTCCAAGGAACGCAGTAGTTTTCATATTCTCAGATCCACAATTGGGAGCTATCAACATTCATACACAGACGACTCATACACATACAGATGCCAGGAGATCTTTACGCTAAAGGGCTTACCCAATGTTTCACAATCCAAAATGAGAGGATTTATAAACTTAACAGCTGGAACTTTGAAACGAAAGTGCAGTTAGGGAAATCAAGAAAATTTCAAACTTCACCTGCGAGTCTTTAAAAAACAGATCAGAAGAGACTCTAATGTTCACTAATTTAATGACAGATTAGATTCCTTCTTCATTCCCAATTGTTTTGGTATCTGGTTACTGTCAGTGTGGATGCTCAATGAAGATAGCATCTTTGAATTCCAAAGTGATATTTTTTCCTGTTTTTTGCGCCTACCTGAGATTAGAATGCCATGCATTTTAACCAATGCACACAAAGTGAAATGGATTTTTGATTTGTTCAGACTGTAGATGTGTTTGAATGAAACACAGAGCAAAAAAGTGGGTGTGGTTTATCTGGACTTCAGTACAGCATTTGACACCATCTCCCACAGCATCCTCGTAGCTAAACTGAGAAAGTGTGGTCTGGATGACCGAGTAGTGAAGTGGATCATGAACTGGTTGAATGAAAGAAGTCAGAAAGTTGTGGTCAATGGGGCAGAGTCTAGTTGGAGGCCTGTATCTAGTGGAGTCCCTCAAGGGTCAGTACTGGGACCAATGCTGTTCAATATATTCATCAATGACCTGGACTAGGAAATAGAGTGTACCATCAGCAAGTTTGCTGATGACACAAAACCGGTAGGAGTGGCTGATGCACCAGAATTCTGTGCAGCCATTCAGCGAGACCTGGGTAGGCTGGAGAGTTGGGCAGGGAGAAATTTTATAAAATATGACAAGGGCAAGTGTAGAGTCCTGCATCTGTGAAAGAACAACCCCAGGTACCAGTATAGGTTGGGGTCTGATGTGTTGGAGAGCAGCGTAGGAGAAAGGGACCTGGGAGTTCCAGTGGACAGCAGAATGGCCATGAACAAGCAATATGCCCTTGTGGCCAAGAAGGCCAATGGCATCCTGGGGTGGATTAGCAGGGGTGTGGCCAGTAGGTCCAGAGAGGTTCTCCTCCCCCTCTACTCTGCCCTGGTGAGGCCACGTCTGGAATACTGCGTACAGTTCTGGGCCCTTCAGCTCAAGAGAGACAGGGAACTGCTTGAGAGAGTCCAGCGCAGAGCCACAGACATGATGAACAGAGATGAACATAGTTGAACATCTCCCTTATGTGGAGAGGCTGAAGGAGCTGGGTCTCTTTAGCTTGGAGAACCGGAGACTGAGGGGTGTCCTTATTAATATTTTTAAAAATGTAAAGGGTGAGTGTCAGGAGGATGGAGCCAGGATCTTCTCAGTGATGTCCAATAATAGGAAAAGAGGCAACGGATGCAAGCTGGAGCATAGGAGGTTCCACATAAACATTAGGAAAAACTTTTTCACTGTGAGGGTGACAGAGCCCTGGCATAGGCTGCCCAGGGAGGTTGTGGAGTCTCGTTCTTTGGAGACATTCAAAACCTGCCTGAATGCACTCTCCTGTGACCTGCTCTAGGTGATTCTGCTTTGGAAGGTGGGTTGGACTAGATCTTTTGAGATCCCTTCCAACCCCATGACATTCTGTGATTCTGTGAAAAAACCCCTCACCTTTAGCCAAAAGACAAGCCGAAACCCAATCTGGCTCTGCATCTGTTAAGGAACTGTTGATAAAACTTCATCCATAAAAATTTTAATTGAATCTTGTTTCCATTTGGGCACAAACAACCAACAGTTGAAGCAAACAATATTTCAACATGCCAGCTAAAGGAAAGTGCTAAGAAACCTTTTGTACATGCTTGAAATTTTTTTGATTGCGAATTCATTTTAATGTGTTCAGCCAGAAAACACATTCAATTATTTTGCTGCAATGTTAACTTCAAAATTAAACCAAACAAATATCAGCATATTCAGAGAGATTTTTACTGGTGCCAGATCCCCTGTCCTTATGACATTAAGATGAATCTACAGGCGCTCTCAGCTACTAAACTAAATTGAAAGGCTGAAAGGAAGCTTGAAGCGTTGGAGCTCACCTCACTACTTTGTAGTTGTGCTCCCATATTTATCCATACAAACTATAAATCTAAACAATGTATCTTTTCCTTCTGGAATTAAGCAGAGGCCAAGTACTTTGAAATTTTTTTTTGTAGGCTACAGCATCCCTCAGCTCCCATTAAGACTTTCAATTTTCTGTTCTTTACATATACATGACCTACATTGCTATTTTCCTCAGTTACATTTACAAAAAAAACCAACAAGATAATCTGTTCAAACAGGAAAATATTTCTCAGGTGTTTTACCTTTCCCTTTCAAAAACAATGAAGAATACATCGAAGAGTAAAAGAAAGGTTTTATTGTTTTTTTGCAGTACTATTAAAATTACAGCAGCATATTTTTCTCTATATGATCCCCTATCCTGACCATTTTCTGTTCATTTTTACTCTTTAACTTGCAAAGATCATGTGCCTTTCACTTGTGCCCTTTTGTTAAAGATCATACAGTGCATGGCCCAAAGTATAACACAGGAATATCATGCCAGTTTAACACATTATAGTGCAAGCAGGCAAAGTAGTCCCTTTGTAACTTGCATGGGAAGCTGAGGAAGAGTGATCAGTAAAAGGGGAGACAAAATTGTGAGGAAGGTCAAACATATCTCTGGGTGCCCTGGATTTTGTTGCTTTAATTATCTGTCTAAACATTTCAGGAGTGCAGCTCTCTATGGGCTGAATTTCTAGCTCAAGGAAAAATCTCTGACTCCTCAGCAGTGTTTCACAAAAGAACTTGCATCACAGAACCTTCTACTCCCGAAAACCACATAATCTGTAATTGCAGTTTTTCTAAACTTTACCCAAACAAGTAAACAAAGCAGTCAGGGCAGAAGCTTCATCAATATACTATGGTTTTCCATATTTTTCTGTTTTCAGTATGGTTCCTGCCAATCCTGATCTGTGCCAGTCAGCCCTCTGCCAAAAAATCTTCAGGCACAGCTTGCAGGTGACACTTCAGTAAATAGTCTGGACACAATCACATTCCTGAGGTGGGGGAAATGAGACAAGTCCCTGGTCTCATCAATTTAATCCCCAAGGAGATAGCCCTAACATCCATGGGGTTTAGGGCAGTTGGAGGCAAAGACAAAAATGACACAAAAAGGAATTTAGGCCCAAATTTTCATTATGGGTCCATGAAACTCTGTCTACTTCAAGAAATAATTTTAAAAGGTCTGTGTGCCAAATGATTTCTCCCTGATACATTCTCATCCAGTCACTTGCTCTTCACTGGAAGGGAATATGTCACTTACCTGTCACCCCATGCTTCTTATGAGAGATTTATGATAAATTCTTCTCCTCTCTCCTTCCCACCAAAGGATTAATACACGGAAAACTTTTTCATTATTTTCAGGAGCAGTGAAGCATTAGACTTAGTTCAGAAAACAAGTATACATCAAGGGTCTGTATGGACTTTTCACTGGGGTGCATGAAATCAATAAAATCTCCTTTTCACTTGAGATATTGTGTATTTCAGCATTATAATCTTAGAATGGAAAACTATTCCCCATGGACTTGATGATCTTAGAGGTCTTTTCCAACCTTAATGATTCTGGGATTCTATAAGAAAGGTCAGAAAAAAGTTGTCTTGCAGGGAATGCAATTTTAAACCAAATTACATTTATTCACCTTTTATAATGGCCATGATTAATTATTATATTAATAATTCTGTATGTTCTTACCTCTCCCACAACTTCCAACCTGCTGGCATCATCAGAAGTACTGGTCAAGTTACCATGGTGAAGCAGGGAGTCATCATCTTTGGAAGGGCTGTTCACACCTTCTAATTCATCAAAAAAAATGTTGACATCCTTAGCTACTAAAAACAAAAATAACAACATACATTCAAATCACCATTGAACCAAATGAAGACATCAAGTGAAACACATTATCAATAAACTCACCTTTAATTTCTGGTACAAGTATATGCTATGCTAAGTTCAAAATCTGATGCTTTCTTCAGCAGTGAGCTGCATGAAGATTTAGGATGTCACAATACCTCTCTGATGCCAAATAAACAATCTTCTGTCACAGTAAAACATGTTAGCTATGTCCTCATCTTCTCTCGGGTTAAGTGGTTTAAATGATTACCTTCTGGATTAGTAAGGTCTCTGAAAATTACTTATTTTTTTTGTTATAAAGAAGCAGGTTTTTAACCTACTACATAAAGTATCAAGTTAGAAGTTGTGCAGACCTGTGGGGAAGCCAGAGTCAGAAGACCTTGCATAATTACCATTATTTGAAAGGCATTGAATAAATGATTCAGGGCAAAAGTTTCTCTTTGCACAATGTAACATGTTTTGATGCACATACATCTGGCACAGTCATATCTACCTACTGCACAGCCCTCAGTCATTCATGAAGAAACAGCTAAAATCTATAGAATGCTGTAATAAACCCAATCCTGATAAAACTGAAGAGATGTAATGGCCTGAAGCATGTTCCTCCATCCTGGGGATTGAGCAATGGTGCTTGGGACCAAGACAGAGCCAAAACAGCCAGGGGGTGGTTCCCTTCCCTCTGATGTCTGTGGGGAGAAGCCCCAGACAGCACAGCGGGGAGGCCTGGCCCAGCCACCCTCGGGCTGTGTCTGACTCCGGTTCTTCTCACGAGGCCCGACCTCGACATCAACCCACAGGCTGATATCCTGGCCCGGCCTTGACCCATCCCTTGCCCAAGGCTGGGTCTGGGATCTCAGGTCTTTTCTCTCACCCTCCCCCTAGGTCAGGTGGTGGGACAGACCTGGGCTGTCAGGCCCTGCCCTGCTACCCCCCATGGGGAACCTTCTATCCCGGCAGGAGGTATCTGCTTTGAGTAAATGGGTTGAATTTCCTCCACCTTTCATGCATTGCCATGTCATGTGACAATTTTACTCACATTTAATTAAAAAAACCCCAAATGCTAGAGGGAGCAAGTTCAAGACTGGCACTGTGCTCAAGATCAGAGCAGTGTCAGCTGTAGGGTGATGCTCCCTGCTCTGCTGAGCAAGGAGGTGACGAGGAGCTGTGGGCAGAGCTGCCGTGCAAGTCTACAGTTCCACACAAGGGCCATTGATCTGCTGAGTGAGCAGCTACTGGACGGGATGCACAGGGCGGGTGGGTAGTGGCCAGCAAGGTCCACTTTTGTGCCTCAGATGCTTCAGATCTGGCACAAAAGGGTGACACAGAGATGTGTGTGGGGAGAAGAAAAATGCCCTGGCTGAGGATCAAGCTTCAACTGTGAGTAGATTTCATCTCTCGCACCTCATGTCTCATATGCAGAATCCAGAATTACAACAGCAGAGTCACAACTGTTAGAAGGGACTCCTAAAGGTCAGCTACCAAGCCTCTACCCCTGACTAGATAAGGACCAAATATCTATTACTTTTAACAGAAATCTGTCTAACTCACTATGCCTCACTTTTTTGCAAACTTGACTGTCTTTTGGAATCATTCTTGTTTTGTACAATAACCTGCCGACCCTTTTGCTCCCCTAATTTAGTCACAGGCAATTGTAATTCCTGTTGATGAGAATTTATACTAGCAGGAAACAGCCAAAAATCTCCAATTGCTGGTGGCAGCTTTGTTTTATTTCCAACTACTGGCTGCAGGTAAAAATCCACTCCCTCACCGTGGAGAGACAGAATACCTGCCAAAAATTGAATGCCATTAAGTGTTCCCAAACATCATGATCATTTTGTGGCCTCCTTTTCACCTTTCCCATCTTCAGGGGCTATAGCCCAGTTTAAGAAACCTTTATAAAAAATCTCTGATGCTGCCAACTCCACAGTCCTTGCAGGTGGCCTATTTTTCAGTATCACAAGCAGGAGAAAGTTTTCTCTGTAATATTCATCCTGAATATGCACCTATGTTGCAATGTAAATATATTATTCTTGCCCTATCAATTATGAACATGGAGAAGAGATTGCTCCCTTTTTTTGCGTCTTTTACAGTATATGAAGTCTGTTATTACAGCTGTAGGTAAATAAAAAAGAAAACCCTATCAAAATATTCAAGAACTCTTCTTCATTTTCATGCATAAAATATGGACAAGTTTAATGACATACACTGTATTTTTCATTGCAATACTTTTGCTTAGAAAACCACTAAATATTTCAGAAACAACAGAAAAGTCTTCACATCCAAATTAATCCAGTCATATTAGGCTAACGAATTAATCTAAGCAGTATAATTTTTAATAGAGATTCTAAGTTTTTAATACTTTTAGTATATATCTTTTTATCTTATCTTTTTATCAGAAATTCTGTGCCAAATTAACAGGTTTTACCATAATAGAATATTTCTTGGGTTTATCAGATTTGGGGTTGCATACTGACTAATTGGATGTCAATATTAGTATTGCACAATATTTAATCCCTACATAACACTACATATTGTAATCAATCAGTTTTAGGTAGTAGCCCATATTCTGCAGGATCCCAACCAGCTTTTACAGAGATATTGGGAGTAATAGCTTCACCTATTTCATTCTCTTTTATATTGTACATGTGAACATATCAGAGATATATAACCTTTTTTTTTTTTTGCAGATAGTAAGTTTCTCTTGCCATTTTTAGGCTGGTTTTACTATCAGTCCCTTTATTTTACTTATCTTACTTCTGTGAAAAGTGCCAGGAAACTGTTAGAGACAAATATCCAGACAGGAGTTTTTCACCATAAAACCAGTCTTACTCTCACACCATCCTGCTTCCAGCTTGGGGTGAGCTTACTGACAGGGCTGGAGAAGAGCATCCTGGTATTTTGGTTTGTGTGATGGGGAGAGGCTGCAGCTCCTCAGTGTTACTGTGGCTGCATCCAACCCATCCTAGGACAATCAACAGAGTTTTTAGGTGACTTGGCAAAAAAAAAACTCCAATTTGTAGCACATGCGGCAGTAACATTAAAGAATTATTTGCCATCTTGATCCATTTCAATCCACTAAAACCATACTAGAGATGCCTATAAAAGACAGAGGAACCAATGCCAACACAGCAGTGTCTAACCACCTGCCTTTTATCGTCCCTACTGTTTCAAAGGGTAAGAATGGAAACATTCCACTCCACTAGATAATATCCAGATATAGATCATAATCAGCTTTTGCATACATGTTCATATGAGAAGAATTCATCTGAATACTTGACTGAAAGAGCTACTGAAACAGAAAACATTTTGAATGACTTGAAACTTTACTGGACTGAAACCCAGCAGAGTGCCTCCATGAGAACATGTGAAGCTGTACATGATCAACACCTCAGTATAGTCTGACAACAACTGGAAAATACAAAAAAAATATTAAATAGTGAAACTTTCTGAAGATTATGAAAGATATATATCTATTGCAGACAGAGACAAAGACAGATATAAAAAGAAAAGTTTTACCTGTAAGCTACATTTGAGGGAATGTGAACTAGCTTTTTCCTGCCATTAAAACTGCATTGGTATAAAATATGAGACCGTGGAGATACTAGAATTACTGCTTCCTGAAATGCTTTGGGTTGCAAAATATTTGAGGTTTAAGTGAGTGTTTTGAGATACACAACTTGATGTGTTAGAGAGTGAATGCATTTGGGGTCTCAAGCAGAAAACTACTGGATTACTCTGAGGATCTGTGAGGAATAAAAAAATCTTATTTCAAGGTAACTTACAAATACAGCACATCTCAGCAGTGACTAGAAGTTTTGGAAGAAGCGAATCTCAGCTGGTTAGTGAAATTAGCTACTAGGACCCATCCAGATTGCCTGTAGTAGAAAATTGCTTCTATCTGAAGTACACAGATAATTGCTATACTGGTTGGTAGCTTCAGCAAGTAAGCAGAGATGTGCTGAACTACCTTATCAGTGCTAAAGGTGTCTGTTACCTTTTCCTAGTTGCAGCAAAGGTGTGCTGCTGGTGAGAAAGTCAAACTCTTTACATTGTTGTTTGCCTTGCTGTGTACAGTTTTGAAAATACACTCTTAGCATTTCAGTCACTGACACTAAATGTGAGGCCCTAACATTTGCTGAGACCATTTTTCTACCCCAGGTTGCACTGGTCACTTAAAAAAATTAAGTCAAAAAATACTGTTCCACAAAACTAAATAAATAATTTTAAAAGCAATTACCATTTACTTTAATAATAGTGATGGTACTTCAAAGCCAACTCTCCTGATTCCTGTAGCTAGCTCAGCCACTCCACTTCATGGACACAAGCATCTAGCTACATGGCCAAATGTTGCTAAAAAGCATAATCAAGGCTCCATCTTTTCTGTTCTCTTCAAATCATGACATGCATATATCCACAAACAACCTTAACAAAATGGTATATGATAATTATATAATATTTATGCTTTTTGGGAGACAGATTGGTACTAGAGTGTAGCCATGTCTTTTTAAGCAGTGAAATTTAACAAGAAGACAGAACAGCACACACATTGCTACAAGTCATATTAAGAATTCCCCCTCTAGTTTTGATCAGCTTAAATATACAAACTCTTTTCTCCCCATCATGATCCATTTTGCAGGAAAAAAAAACAAAAACCAAACCAAAATTACTTGATAATTCAGAATCCCTTGAGGATCTGAAAAAAAAAAAGGTGGATATGCAAATATTTTTATCCCAAATATAGCAGAATTATATATTCTGAAAACTGAATGCTGGGAAATTCTGAGTAAAAGTCCATGCACAATCTCAGTGGGTCCACAAGACACTTTGGACCGAGAGGCTGATTTAGTCATTTAGTTATTTTAGTGTTTGTGTGGCAAGATGGAAGCATGCTCACAGATCATGTTTCTGTTAATTAAGTTTCATTTTATTACAAATAGTTACATCAAGCCATTGAGTATACTCTAGCTTTGGATAATGCAAGCTGAAGATTATAATTCCAAAATATGCTCTTTGGAAGCTTCTAGGCCTATCAGTAACATTGAAAAGTGAATTTTCCTTAAAAAATCGTACTAGTAATATTTATAGTAAGTGTAGAGGATTTCTACAGGTTAACAATGGTAGAAAAAACTATTTGGCTTAAAAGCATCAATATTGGAGAACAGCAAAAAACGCTGCTACTTTAGTAAGTGCAGTCTCTTAGAAGAGACTGAGCTGAAAGGTAAAATCACTCAACAGAATTGGTTCTGTTTAGCTCAAACCAGGATGTCCATAATAAAAATACTGAATAGAAAACACCTCTTTAGCAGAAATTTGAAAAGTAGAAAAGTTTAAGTATGAAACACCAAGAACCTCTCTGCCTCTTGTACTACATGCTATGTTTCTGTAATAGCATACATGTATGGTTTTGGGTATTTGGATACAAACACTTTTCTGCACTCAGTAAAGCTGGCAGATACAAGGAGGCCATCCTATAGATACCATGCAGCCCAGAACTTATTATCATGTTAAATGATAAATTCAGTGACTACACAGCAGATCAGCAGGGAGGATGTCTTCCACTGGTGTTAACAATAGTATTTCCTCTAGCACAAATCTTGAGATCATTCTGCGGTTGGATTTAAGAAGGGTGGACCGATCAATTCCCAGTCCACAGCACATTACATGTGAAAAGAGACAGCTTCACACAGTATCTAAGAAATACAGACCTTCAGTAGTTTTGATAAACTCATCACTTCTGCTCCCAAAAATTACTAGCTGCAAAAATCTGAATATATCCCAACATTTTAGAACAGCTAGAACTTCAAATCCAGTCTTAAAACCCAGAGTGCAGCATCTGCACAGCATTATTAGTTCACAGAGCCATTCAAGAATGTAAGAATGGATTAAAGCAATAGGAATCAAAATATTTCAGATTATTTCTGAATAGGAAATATATGCTGCTGGAATCCTTAGCCACATAATAATCTTACTATGATGTCTCTGATAGGAGATTTCTTACCGGCTTTCAATAACCCATTGAAATCTCTCAAGAGATTTTACTAATGCATACTTGCTTATCATTCCTTTCATCACTTTGTTCCTTCAGTTATAATTTCAATGCATCTCAATTGATTCTTCTACTATAAAATCAAATTTTGCATCCAAGGAATAACTTACTTTCTTGTATTGCATTAAGAATTTCTGAAAAGTCCACATCTGTCTTCTGTATGTCTGGTTTTATCCATATTTGCGTTTCCAGCCGGTTAACCTGCAAATCCTCTCTTCCTTCTGAAGAAATTGAAGAGATTGATGGGGTTTGTGACAGTGCAGTAGAAAATCCAGCTGAGGGGCTTTCAGATGAGGGCACATACACATTGAATAAAGCTACTTAACTTTTTTCCCCTTAGTAGAACCAATTTTTCTTCAAAAAGCTTTAGGTAGAACATGGATTGATTTAAAGCTACACAGAATGAAAACATTATTCTCTGCTATCAGCAATGATGCAGAATCACCACTGGCAAGTCCCTTGTCAAGGTGAACACGTGCCACCCTTCCATGAGCATCTGCTGATCACACCCTCTACAAAACTAACTCCAAAATGTGAAAACGGATGAGAGGTGTTACACATGACACAGCACTACAGGACCAACCAGACTAAAACAAAACACACTAACACACAAGGGATGAATTGTCTCAAGACAAAAAAACAACCATTAGGAAAAGAAGAGCACGGACAGCATGTTTTGGCCACAGAGCACCATAAGTTCTCAGATGCCAAGCTGATGGCATGCCATGGTCTAAGGAAGCTCTCCAGGACTGCAGTCCTTTTTGAAGAAGGTCACTCTGCTATGTACAGGTTGCTGTTTAAAATTAAAAGCACCACAGAATGAAAACATAGGCCAGTGGCTCACAGCTTCAAATCTATTTGCATGTGTAAACAGGCACAGTGTTTGTGCATTTCAGTGTTCTTTCAACGTGAGCAAAGAAAGCGAAGAGGTTTTGAAAACAAACCCATTCCACGCAAGAGAAAGGTAGCTAGCTGCACATCAAGAGTAGACAGGAAAAGGTACCGGGCAAATGGACTTAGGCTGCTGGCTACAGGGTACTTAGATACAGCCAGAGAGAAATAGGGAGCTACTGGGCATAAGGCTGTTTTTTAAAGAGTGACATCCATACCTTTCACTAAAGCATCTGTTAGAGATGACCCTCTTGAGTAACTAACACACAGAGTTAGCAGAGAGCTGCAGCAGTCAGGGAGATGTCTGGGAAAGGACATCACAACAAAGAGGCCATGGTGGAAGAAGAAAATGTGACGTCATTTAGTCCATTACTGTGCCTTCACTAGAAGCTATCCCTCATGCTTTTGACAGATGCATTTTCTTCTATTCTACAGTCTGCCTCTAACAAACTTGTTTTGAATTTCCTTCTAGCCCATTACATCTTCCCCCTCCCATGATCAGTACTATATTCCCTGGCACAAAATTACTCAAGACTATTTTAAAGACCCTTCTTTACTCTTTTGGAAATACAGATCTCAAAATACATACACCAGCTTCAGCCTTTTATTATTTCCTGATGATAAAATATTATAAATTCAAACCATCTCATGTTCACCCCAGTGTATTCTTTTGTTCCATAGCAAAGACACACTGTTAACATCAGAGACAGCTCTCCTTGCAGATTCCTGTAAAGTGATCTGTCATAGCAACAGCAGGAGTCAGCATTTAATGATGTAGAACAAAGAGAATTTCTTAAGTGAAACAGCTGATTATTCATATAATAGCAGCCTAGGGAATTCTGCAGATGGCCTCAGAGATGGGACACTAGGATTCGCCCCAGAAGAGAATTCTATGGACCAAGAAAAAATCCTGTAGCTGCTGGAAAAGATCCATAAACAATAGAATGAAAGTAGAGAAGTAAGCAGTGGACAGTATTTCAGTTAAGCAGCTTTGCAAGTGATATGACTCAATTTCTTGTTAAATATTCAGCTACCACTTTCAGCATATACCACTATATTTGCATCCTGAAATCCACCAGCCTTTCTTCTCCATTCCAACTCTAGTTAGAGCAAATTAACAACAATACTGACAAATATAATATAATCCCTCTTTGGCCAAACCTGACATACTTCTGACGCCCGAGTCATTGCTCCTCAAAACACAAGAAGGTAGCAGGATCCCTGCAGCACCTCCAACAGATCTGAGCTAATTGGGTCAGGGAGAGAGGAACAGACAGCCAGCAATGGAGATCCTGAAGTGCTGGTATCTGATGCGTTATCTAACCACAGGGCTCTTCATGAAACGAAGCTGCTAGAGAATGTACATGTTCAATTTCAAAGCCACTTTTTAATTAATAAAGAATACCGTCTAGAAAGTGGTCAGAAAAAGTCCAGCCTAAACCTGACTATTCTTCAGCCTGCGAAGCCAAGACAAGTTTTGCCGCATTCAAATCTCATCTCCACTATTTGACCCCTTTGCAGTATGGGGTCCTTCCAGAGATCCACACATGTTGCAGTCTTTTATGCCTCTCTGATTCACAGTAGCTTTAACTTCTGGCATCATTGCACAAGTGTCAGCTCGACAACATCATCCAGTCTGATTTCACTCAAAATTGTAGGCATAAACTTTAACCAATCATTTGTGATATTATAGGATCACAGAACGGTTAAGGTTGGAAGGAAAGGACCTTGAAGATCATCCAGTTCCAACCTCCCTGCTGTGGGGGTTGGAATACTAATACACAGCTAATCACAAACTTGCCTTCACTGACACACAAAAAAAGGAAATCTATCTGCCAGCAACATGGCTTTTAAATAAGTGGATGCAGGAATATTCTCTTCTCCCATGATCTTCCTGGTGTCAATAAATAGACTTGAATCAGGGCACATTTGCTTTTACGCTCCTCCCCCTCTGTCAGCACTCGCTTTGAAGGAGGGAGTTAACTGAAACAACCCCTACGTGATGGGTTGTCAACTGGCCAAATTAATGATTACCGATTTGTGGTTGGACAGAGGTTTTAGCCTGGCGGTTCTTTGGAAAAAGCCACAGTGTTGTCTCTCATGTCCCAAAGAGATTTATTTTCTGTGTCTTACCACAGATCTCCAATACTACAAACCAAGATAGTATCTGCTGTCATTGTTGATATTGAGGGATCACTAACACAGCTTCAGCATTTCCTTCTTGCTCTAGCATCTGTTGATTTAGGTTTTATCAGTGACGTGTCCCACTGAGCAAACTCTAAGCAATATTGTCTGGGAGGCTGTGTGGGAAAGACCCTTTTTCCACAGAAACATGAGAAATAAAGAAACACAGATGAAAGTGAAGCAAATATTAGTTTTATCAGATTTTATGTGATTTTACTAAAAGATCAGTCTGAGATTTTTCTCAACTCACTGAGATGCTTTAGTTCAAGTGAAGTCATATTTTAAATTAGCTCATGGCATTCACTCTGGTTTACTCACTGATGCATAAAGTAGTGCACTTTTTCCTTTCTTTGTTTTGAAGGGTCTCTACTAATTAGGTTATAAGAACAAATAAGATATTAAAAAAGCATTTCAGTTTCAGAGGCTAAATGACATGGTTCGTTATAAACTAGAATTTTAACGCACTTCTAAATATTAAAATTATCACCTGTATCAGAGAAGTGAATTACGTAGCAAGGTACTTAATATGATACTAATGTTAAACAAGATCATTCCCACTGCAGTAAGAGAGATTTTGTGTATGCTAAGAAATAAGAACACACTCAGGGATTTTGACAGATGAGGCCTCATATCTAATATCTAACCAATTATCACAATTGCCTTTTCAGACATGAACTTTCCAAGCTAAAGTCTCTTTTCTTGCACAGTAAACATCAGGAACCAGATTTTGAAAGCCTGTGCATTTTTATACATGAACTATCATGTGCAAATCGTATTTGTAGATGGACCCTCGCACGTTGTGATCTGAAATTGAGCACAAGCACTTAGATGCACAGAAAAATGCACACAGTTTCAGTATTGTGCACCAAAATAAAGGATATAAAACTGAGGAAACAAGTGCTGCTACTTCTCAATGCACAGGGAGAAAGAAGGAAATTCTATATCATATTTTTGCATAAGAAATCCTATATGTGGCACTTCAGGAGATGGTTTAGTGTTACGGTGGTGTAGGGCTGTAGGTTGGACTTGATCTTCAGGTCCTCTCCAATCTTTATAGTTCTATGATTCTATATCATATCCTTTTTTGTTCCTCACCAATCAGTAAAGTATTGTAATATTCTTTCTGCCTAAGCATTTTTTCTCTCCCGCAGCATGAACAGAACGCCATTGATACTCTGTGCATCAGTATTACTGCAGTGTTTATATTAGATATATCTTCATATGTTAAAATTATTTAATTTCTTGTTGCTGCTCTTAAAACTATCAGGTACAATAGTACAGAGTTTCACACTGGAAAAAAATTGTTGATAAGACAAAATACCACATAAAAATTAGAGAGAAGAAACTGAGGAATAAAGAAATAGAGTTGTAGGAGAAGGAAATAATTAGGTATTTTTAAAATACATGTGACCAACACCCACATTTTGAAACCAAAATCAATTTTAATTTATGGGTCTGTAATTACAGAGGTCCAAAATTTAGTATTAGCAGCACCATTTGATTTCCTACTGGTCAGCTTCAAATTAAACATGAAACATTCGTTCCTCTTGCCTAACTCTAGTGTAGATATTGCATTTCTCAATGGAAATAAAAGAAAGGAAACAAAGAAGAGGACATTTCAGAGTTTTCATACAACTCTTTTATCCAGTTTGTGGGGTTTGTCCTCTCCATGTGCATCTAAGACATTTCCTAGAAGTACAGGCTGAGTTCATGCAGAAATGAGTTTTGTGTCGTGAAGGATAACTTTTTCAGTGTTTCCTTTCCTCTTGAGAATAAAAAAAAAAGATGCAATATTAGTGTTTTTCAAGATCTGTTTTTCTTCTCCCAACGAGGATTTAAGAGAAAGAAACTTTGGAAATATCAAAAGGTGTTTTGGGCAGTCAGGCTATCACTGATGACCTGCAGGCCACCAGTGTGCAGGGCAGTGACACTGGTGAGTCCTGCTCACCTTTCTCCTGCGGTCCTTGCTTCCCGCATGAACTCTACTCACACACTGAGGCCTCGCTCCCAGTTGAGCCAGTGCCTACCAGCGAGGTGGCTGCTGATGCAGCCGTACAGGATGGAAGTTCCCTCAGACCTGCATGGTTTCTCATCAAAAGCCTCACTTCAGTCAGGGCAAAGGCTGCATGTCCTCTTTCCACAAGTATCTTCTCAGCATATGATGCAGAAACACATCCTGTGTCCTGCCTCAAGCTGCCTGCCCCTTCTCCACACAGAAGGAAAAGGCTCAATTTTCAACCTGCAAATCTTTGGACCATCAGGCCATCACCTAACTACTTTCTGGAACAAGGCGATTACCCAGAAGCTTTCCTTCTGTCCTTGCTCTTTACCACTAGCACTAAGCTTCCTCAACTTTACAGCTTCAACACAATTCCAGATTTCTATAGGGAAGTGTGGGGTGAGGTGACAAGTTCCCTTTTTCTTTCATTTTGATGTTTGTTTCCAGTATGGGGTTCCTTCAGCAGTGGGGATAAGGACAGGAAAAGTCCTGTGTTTAATTCTGTTTATGAGAACTTGTTGACATATGTGTTTATTTTAGTGCAACTGACCAGGGTAAGACCACCCATCTGCCACATCTGCAGTAGTTTCTGTGTGGGATGGCAGTGCCAGCACATAATGTACCTGTAGTGAAAAACTGGGAGTAACTGATTTCCCTAATTTGAGGTACTTACTTTTACCTGTGTAGGTCACAGGATTTGCACTCCCTCTATCTACAAAGCACATCCCCAGTTTTGGAAGAATTATAAATAATGGGTAATGATACACGTTGAAAGAGCTGCCTTTGGAGACTTCTGATTTAAGACAAAGCACTCCATTATAACAGCATTAATACACAATGTGCTTCCAAGACTGAAAATATTGAGCTCCCTGTGGAATATTTGCAGACCTTTCAAAAACCTCTGACCTGGTAGATTGCCATACATGTCTATAAATAGATAAGTGTATACTTTGTCACTATTCAGCATAGCTAATCAAATCTATCAATATGCAGAACCATTTGTCTTAATGGTTTTCTCACTAATCGACAAAATAATTTGTCTGCATGTTAGTGTCCAAGAATGAAAAGCTGAGTGTAAAAGCACAAAAATGCTTGTTAGTTTTGAACGTTGTTGGAATAAATACATAAAGCTACTTAATTTTTCCTAAGAAAGTCCAATGAATGTTAAGAAAAGAACAAAAAAGGAATTCAAAACCCAATCACTCTGTTTACCAAGAGGAAACTATGCCATAGCTGTCCCTGTACATGGGCGTGTCAATGGTATGGTTATAAAACTACTGGAATTATTTCTGAAAGGCAATTTACAAATAGTTTCTCTTTGTTTTGCAATACACTGTAAGGCATGACATATGTTTAATTATGTTAATACGAACTCTTATCTTCCAGAAGCAGCACTAGAGAAGGCGAGATTTCTAAACACCTAATATTACTAGTTTATCATAGACAAAGGCATTTTAAAGATAAATGGTGTCCATTCTCCTCTCCATTAAACCCTGGCTGACATCAGAGACAGGGAAATCCACTCAGACAAGTAACTACAGAGAGGTGGGGAGTCCTATGATCAGCGCTTCTTCTTCTCTCTCTCTCGTGCTGTTTGCGTTTTCAAAGGACAAAATGTATGGATAACTCTTGGTGCAAAGCCATACCTCAAAAATCTCCTCTGCTGTCAAAATAGCCTGAACATGGTGCTACGGGAACAGGGTCCTTCTGGCCCTCAGTTCTTGCAGTTCTAATCAGTCACTGCCCAGAACGAACTGTGGGCACGGGGACAGACAAACTCACCAACACCATGCTTTTATCAAGTGAGAGGCAACAGTGAGTTCAAACAGGAAAACAGCTGAGGAGAGCTGACAATGCACGCCTCCCAAACAAGAAGAATCCAAACCATTGGACTGCTGTGAAAAAGCAAACAACCTAAGGATGCTTTCCACAGAGCACTTGAGCTCTCAATCCCCAGGTGTAAGAAATCAGGCAAGGAAGGCAAGAGAATGGCATGGCTGAGGTGAGACCTCTTGATCAAACTGAAGGGCAAGAGGGAAATGCACAGGCAGTGGAAGCAGGGACAGATATCCTGGGATACCAGCCTGGTTGTGTAGGGATGGGAAGGCTAAGGTGCAGCTGGTGCTGAACTTAGCAAGGGATGCAAAGAATAATAAGAAGGGCTTCTACAGGTGTGTCAACAAGAGAAGGAAGGCCATAGAAAGCCTATTCCCTCTATTGAGCAAGACAGGCAAACTAGTAACCATAAATGAGGAGAAGGCTGAGGTACTGAACAACTTTTCAGCCTCAGTCTTCATTGGCAATCTCTCCACCTACACCTCTTGAGTGGATGGACCATAAGATAGGGACCAGGGAAGCAAAGTCTCTCCGACCATAAGAGAAAAACTGGTTCACAACCACCTGAGGAACTTGAATGTACCTAAGTCTATTGGACCTGATGAGATGTATCCCAGAGTCCTGAGGGTAGAACTGCTGAGAAGGGATACTGGTGGACAGAGAGCTGGACATGAGCCGGCAATGTGCACTTGCAGCCCAGAAAGCCATCTGTGTCCTGGGCTGCAGCAAAAGAAGCATGGCCAGCAGGACAAGAGGAGGTGATTCTCCTAACCTGGGGTACTTTGTTCAGCTCTGGAATCCTCAGCACAAGAAAGACATAGACCTGTTGGAGAGCGTTTAAATGAAGGCCACAAAAAAGATCAGAGGACTAGAATACAATTCCTGTGAGGAAAAGCTGACAATGGTGGGATTGTTCAATGTGGAGAAGACTCCAGGGAGACCTTATTGTGGCCTTTCCATACTTGAAGAAGGCCTGTAAGAAAGATGAGGACAATGTTTTTAGAGTCTGATGTGAAAGGACAAGGGGTAATGGTTTTAAATTAAAAGAGGGTTGATTTAGACTAGATATGAGGGAGAAATCCTTTACTGTGAGCCTGGTGAAACACTGGAACAAGTTGCTCTGAGAGGTGGTAGAAGCCTCATCCCCGGAAACATTCAAGGTCAGATTGGACAGAGCTCTCAGCAAACTCATCTGATTAAAGATGCCCCTGCTCACTGCAGGCGAGTTGGACTAAATGACCTTTACAGGTCCCTTCCATCCCAAAACATTCCATGGTTTTATGAACCTCTTTCTTCAATTTCCCATCTATTCTCAAAGGATACCGCAATGTTCTGAGAGTTGAAAGGACCCAAACGTCCACACAGAAACACCAAGCGCAGTATGTTTCATGTTCCTACATTCAGTATTTCCAATTATCTGTGTCTATGTAGTCCCTATGCAGATCCTTACACAAGCAGTAGGGAGACAGTGTTCCACAACAAGCCTTCGGAATTACCCCCTAGAAGCACTTCACTGATAATACAAAGAGACAGGACATGGAAGTGTGTGCTCTCCAACTAGGAACAAAGTTACCCTTTTCAAGTATGACAGTGCCCGATTGAGGAATCCGCAGGACACAGTCTGAAAACAGTACAAAGCCACAGTGTGTAACTTAAGCAGAGACAGGTGCATGTTGCAAATGAGAATCTGGAAAGAAGTCAGAGAACTAAAGGGACCAAACAATTCAGCTCATTTCATATTACTCCTGTTTATATAAAAATGAATTCCCTTATATAAAGGAATTTTTAGTTCTGCCTCTTTCCTCTTAGGCAGTGATTGCACATATAAAACAGTTATCAAAGATCACTATCGCTTATGTTCAAACATTTGTCCATGTTTGAAAAACCTGTGGTGAATGATAAATCCCTTAGTTACCATCTACCTTTAAGAATATCAGGGGATGTTAGAAGGCAATTAGTGAAGAGGAGAGGGGGAAAACATTTGCTGAATGAACTGTTTATTGCAAAAACCTTGTCCAGTTCTCAAGTCAGCAGTTTACTGATGAGAGAAGCAGAAAAGCTGGTTGCACTGAGATAAGAGTCATGACCTAACAGGTAACTTCAGGGCACCAAAGACCTACTCCATTATAACATGGAACATCAACACAGCTTTTACAAGATACCAGATGTCTCTTCCAGGTGGATTTTAACGTAATAACCCATCACAGAGACTCACGTTATAGCCTATTGATGCCTTCACAGTCTAAACACACCCTGCTAATTCATTCCTGCAGAAAGCACCAGCAGCTAAACCACTTTGGGAACGTCAGCTGTCCTGTTTCACATAGGTATGTGAAATGATCGTCCTAAAGACAGGATAGCAGAACAGAGATCTACCCTGTGCAGGATCCTATTTCTGACAGCAAATGCTTAGGTAAGGAGAATATGAACAGGGCAAGCACATCCAGTCTATCCCCAGTTTGTCCCTTCTAGCTTGCAGAGATGTAGAGATTTCTGGAGTGGAAGGTTTCATGTAGATGATAATGATCCATGGCTACCAACTACCCTTTCCTCTACAAATTTTTTCCTTTTATACCTACTATCAGTTGTGAGCTAACAGGTAGCCATCATATTCCTCCCTCTCCCTCCTACTTATTTTGTTTCCAGTCTTCATGAGCAAGTGGGTCTATGCCTCAGCTACAGCGTCCTTGTGAGCCCTAACACCCAGGCTATGGCCATGAAGCCCAGAAATTCATTGCCAGTGCAAAGCCTTTCTTACTTTAATCTTGGGCAAGAGGCATCATGCTGAACCTTTGAAATATGCATTCCTGTACAGAAGCTAATTGTGAAGCAGTGAATCCCACCCTAGTCTGTCACAGGGAGAAGATAACGGTTCCAGTCTACCAGTCTGGGTGTATTGAGACCTGATTAAGGAGAGGGTAAGATAAATATCGTCATTCAATTACAAATTGGAGTTGAAGAACAGAAGCAATATTTATATATTGATTGTGTAAAAAAAATTCTTTTCAGATTTTTAATTTATCTTTTGGAGAACCTCTGAAGCAGCAGGAAAATACTGGTGCAGTTGGCTTTTCTCATAAAGCCCTGTAACCAAGACCCAACAAGGAGAAATAGAACATTTTGCCATTAAAAGGCATGGACTTGTTTTGGGCTGTTTACACAGGATGCCTGTAAAAAAGAGATTATTTTCAGTAACTGGCATTAAGTAAAGTCCCCTCTGCAAGCCGTAGGAGAGCATCTGACCAGCAAGGGACATCATTTCAGGCATTCTGGTGGCACAGAGAGCCTTGAAAATATGTGCCATTTCGATGACACTTAAAAGTCTTCTAGTCTCATTGAAGTAGAGGCTACTTCTTTATGCCATCAAACAGGTGCTGAATTCCTTTCCTGTGCTAGGTGCATTCCTCAAGCAAGGTCTAAATGAAGTACTGACCTATAGTGTTATCTCCCTTTTTCTATTTTAAGTATCCTGAATGTTATTAGTAATTAAGAGCTAAAAAATATGCATGTTTTGTGCTCCATTGGGCCTCTGAAGCACAGCATGCCACAGAACTGCATACGCCAAGGAGGTAACTGGCAAATATTGTCTCTCTGTGGAGTCATCCAGCATGCAGAGAACACATCTGCTTTCCTGAGACATCCAGGCACTGAGGGCACAGGGAAGGGCAGCAGTCTGCATAACCCAAAGGGAGTTCTCTTCTGGAACAGGGAACAGATCAAAAATGATGCCACCTATGCTTTGTTGCTGTCTTTATGCCTGATGTAAACTGTGATGTTGAGTTTTATGCAATTCTTTGGTGATTTGGGTTTTTTCTGGGGTTTTTTTTTGGCACTGTTTGGAATTTCTAGTGGGTTCTGATACCTAGATGCACTTACCCCTATCATAACTACTCACCCAAGAAGCAAGCCTTCCACAACCCTCACTTTTTTTTTTTTTAATTTTAAGGAAGGATCTGGCTTAATTTTGGGATTTCAAAACGAACTAGCAGGCTTGGTGTTAAGGAAGTGGTCTTGCTGTCTTTTTTACTGAAACAAACCTGCTGTGGAAATTAGTAATGCCATGCAGCCTTGTTACAGTCAAATCCATTGTCTGAACTTAAACGCATCTCTGCCAAAGAAGAAGCTAGTTTGTTCCATTTTTGACAGTCTACATGCAAGCATCATTCCTTGGAATATATGGAGCATATTTTACATTAGAAATAGAGGCTTACATAATACTAAGCCCCATTTAAGAAAGAACTATAGAGCTAAGAAAAAGCTATACTTTTTCAGTCAAGCATTACAGGAACATAATAACTGATTATTCAAAGTCTCTCTCATTGCTTCTTGAATTTTAAGCTAGCTCAGAAATACTGCAAAATTTTATATATAGTCTATTTTCCTCAGCAACAGCTAGAATGGTCAAGAACTCAATTTTTAAAATATTATTAAGGTATGCTGGTCTCAGGACATTATAATCTTGCCTTGGGATCAGTGATATTCCATTTGGTGCCAAGCCACATCTGCCTGTTCCTATTTTGGACAAGCTTCTCCTTGAGAGGAAATTCTCTGAGGGTGGAACGATTGAGAACATCCACAGAGAGAGGCATTTTAGAGCCTCCATGAGGCAACTACACATTGTAAACTAACAACAGTTATGTGAGTCAAAATCTGAAGGTAAGCTGCACCAGTTTTAAAGTAACTATAGATAATTGATTGCAAGAGTGGATGAAAGATCATTTTACAAAAGCAAACAGGAGACTGATCAAAGCAGGAAGGTACAAAAAGAAGTCTTTGAAAACAGATGAGCTCAAAAACATGTGCTCCCCAGAGAAGTAGAACACTCTCAAAGCCACCACTTAAAATTATTAATATCATTTTTGAACCCCCTTTTTGAGGCCATGCACAGGTCCCAGGTAGCTACAGTACTTGTGTGTCATATGCAGCACAAATTGATACAGAGGGATGCAATTTCTACGTAAATCAAATATTTTTAAATTAAACAAACTAGACAGCATTGAAAAAGAGTGCTTCCTGCTCTAGCTTTTAAAAAAATTTCCCTAACATACTGTTTGCAAAAGTGTTCTCCAAACTGCTAGAATGAACGTTTCAGGAGACTTTAGCAGGAATTTTTGAAGAATTGGCTTTTGCCCTAGAAAACTGATGAATGAGATAGGCTGAGTGACTAAGTGAAGTGATGGAAGATTTCAGGCTCTGCATCATCTGCTAGCTAGTTCAGCTCCTAAGTTCAAAGTACCACATAATCACCATGCGATGACCTGTCACTCAGCCCAATGACAAAAGGTCCTCATCATAATTGAGGCAAACTGTTCTTTTTAGGAGCTTTGCAGAGGTGCCAGAGCACCAATAGTCAGAGAATGAACTGTCTCTGTGTTCAGTAGGGATGTAGTTCCAGCTTATGCTTGAGGTAACAGACATGGAAGAAATTTTCTTTCATGCATTGAACTTTCATTGCATTGAATGCAGGCTTTAGATAAAGAGAAAAGTTAAGCATGCAGGCTGGTTTATCAGACATTAATGTCCCTTCGCATCGCAACATTTCTTGTAAACATATTTTTTTTGTAATATGAAAATTAGTTTAATGAAGTGAATGTATTTTTTTTTTTAAATCTGCTTGCTTTATCCGTGCTTCATTCCACATGGGAGGAAGTTTTACATACACCCAGCAGAAGGCATATTCAGAAAGACTGCTCTCCTAATAATGTTAGACAAGTAAGATAACGTTGCTACTCTCAGCGTGAATTCAAATTTTGAGGTGAGTTTACATCAGCCATTCCCACACTATGCATGCATTTGCTGCCAAGAAATATTTGCATGACAGAGTGTTCTGGCAGAATTATTTGCAGTTTATTCTTCTAGTCCAAGAGATGTACACCGCACTTCCTGCCAGTCTGCAAAGCAGGGAGAATGCAATTTAACCAACAAATCACATCTAACTAACACGGATCTTCCAAAGACCATTCAAAACCAAATGTGAATACTGACAAGCATGTGTACATTTTGTGATGAGAAAAGGATATCTTCTGCACAGTAAATTATCATTTTTGAAAAAATCAGTTCTAGCTTCCTTGATGACTCAAAGTTTGTTAAGTTGTGACTAAGCTCATTAAACATATATTTCCCTTTTTTTGTTTTAGTTTTCATTGTCACAGTTTCAAGAATCATGCATTTTTCCTCATCTCTTAAGTCAGTTGTTGGCTAACACCACTAGCTCTTCTTTCTCATTTTCATGTCCAATAACTGTAGGCATCAATACAAATGCTACAGTTTGATAAGTAATAAAAAAGAGAATTCAAGTCAATAAAAACCATATCTAAAGGAAACACAGTCTCCTTTAACATTTATAACATACCTAGCAGGTACTATTTGTCACAAAAGCCAAGAAATTGGAAAAAAAAAAAAGATTTTCACTGAATTCCAATGACCCCACTAGATTTCCACCACAATGTCAGAAACTAGCCATTTCAGTAGGTGTTTCCTTGCCATTGAACATAAAGTTCTTCCAAATATCATGGATATGCCTAGATCATTTTAGGTATCAAGGAGTCTCCATTCAAAACTGTATTGTTCTCACCTTGAAGAAGATAATTTTGAACAGTAAACTACTGAATGCAAAAATTTCTGGAATATCTTTATGTGTTTCCTGGAATGAAGACTCTTTACATAAAACATTTAATAAATTTTGGAAACAAATTATTTCAAAGACAATGTTCCCTGTTTGTTGTGTAGATTGCCTGCAGAGCTGATTTGTATAAGTGATACAAATTTATATCTACATTATAACATATACACTTTTATATAAACCTCAAAAAGCATTAAGATTTAACCAGAGGCCTTTACAGAAAGCATAGAGAAAGAAAATCTTGCTGGGGAACCTTTGAATCCCTGTTATTACAGGTAGAGTAACAATTGTTATCAAGCATTGCAAGTTGAGAAGACCTAAGAAGATTCCAGAGTTTCACGCAATGAAAGAATTCACTTTACTGCTGCTTAGACTATTGAATACGGCAACTTCCTCACAGCCAGCAAATTTAATGACCCCTAAAGAAACTAGGTTTAGCAAGTTCTGCAGAGCCTGAGAATAAAGGAATTTGTCACCAACAGGAAGATGTAAGATAAGAGCAGGCAGAAACACAGAAACTAAAGTCCTGCTAACTCCATAGCAAAGGTGCGATGCCATCGGAAGTGAGGCAAGCATTTTTTTTTTTTTTTCCCCTCAGGTTTGCCTAGCCCTGACATTGAGGGGATGGACTGGAATGACAGTTTAAACTCCTCTAGTCTTGTTCACAGTACTTGGCTCTGCTCCTCTTACAGACCACCTAAATGCTTGTTACCATTGCTTTCAAAATAAACCTCCTGAGTGCAACACAGGCATATCAAATACAAGATATCTTCAGGAGAGCTGTAGCAATGAGCCAAAAGTTTGCCCCAAGTGCCTTGAACACTGTACTTAGTAGTCCATTAGTCACGATATACCACAACTGGGAGAAGGTAAGTGGAGGTTTCTCAAAACTAAAAATACTGCCCTTTCATAATTCTGAAAGGAATGCATATTTACCTTTATATCACTGCATCTAAACGTACCATCTGATTGCTTTACTTTTCTCCTAAAAGGAACTTTCCTTATAAAGGGGCTCCTGCAGAAATATCAGGAGGCTTTACCTCATCAATAATAGCTATTTTCTCCCACTCATTTCTCCATTTTCCTCTATGTTTTGTTTCAGTTACTTGATACCCTCTGATCTGCTTAAAATCAGAGCTTGTGGTTCTCCTTTGTGCTTGGTTCTGCTTGTGGCTGAGTAGTACTGGCAAGGAAGCAACGTGAAAAGAAGTGCTGTAACACTGAACAGTATATATAGTTCCTCCTTGGCATGTAGCTACCTATGAACTTCAATCAAAGGATACAACTGTCAGTTAGAAAGAACTCATGATAAATACTATAAGGTATCATTCTGGAAAGAAAAACAAAGTGGTGTACAGAAAACAGAAGCGGTATGTTGTCAGAGGGAAAAAATACACTCATTCATAACTGTCTTTTTGTCAAGAATCTTTTATTTCCATGGTTCTAGCCTCTCTGGTAAAGAATTAGAAATGCCGTTTTAAGCCCTCAGAATACCTTTCTGTATAATCTACTACACCTGACTTTTTTCATGGTCAGGGTATTTGTTAACTGGACAAAGGAAATATCAGACTGAATATAATGTATACTACTCCAGCACTGAGACTTACTCGATTATGGTAATAGCATTACAACAAAAGGAAGAACCCAAATTGTATGAGCTCTTTAAAGTTAGACTGAACAAAAACCTGAGGAATTTACTGTATGCAGTAGCAGGAGGATAGCTTGGAAAAGGGTGGTGTAAGATCTGTTACCTAAGTAATTAATATATGTCAGAACATTTTCTTTCTAAAATACCAAACTAATTATAATGTACAGCCTTAGATAAGGTACTACCATTGGTCAACTAGTGTATTAGGCTATTTATGAAGCTACAGCTGTTAATTTGTGGCTGACCAAGAATCAGTAACATATTCATACTGTCTGACCATAAACTGTCTTAGACTCTACATGCATGCAGTTCAAATGGCTGTAATTTAACCTGGACACAGAGACAAACCTAGCGGTCTTATAGAGAATTAAGAAGACAGAACCAAATAATAAAAAAACATTGTTTCATTCCAGATGAAACAGTGACACTGTAAGTTGCTTAAGAAAAGACTCTTGTCATACAACATATTAATAAAAATATATAGCCTTTAAGGCTCTGAGTACTATAAAATCCTCTTAACCGCAGCGAAGCTCATAATACTAAATGTCTCCTTGAACCAAGCTGCCAAGTATGCTTGCTGTAGGTCATAGATACTCCTGGTGTCTAAAGAGCAGAATATGGTAAAACTAATCCCATATGACTGTACTGAAAGTTAAATATCTGTTTAATAACTTCTTAAGTGATCAAGTGTATCTGGATGAAGTTTGCTAATGATACAAAAATGAGTGTGGAAACTGACACTTTGAAGGGGGAGTCACCCTCCAAGAAGACCTGGATAGGCTGGAAGAGTGGGCTAACAAGAACCTTACAAAGTTCAGCAAGGACAAGTGTAGTCTTGCACCTTAGGAAAACATAATCCAGGAGTACAGCACAGGCGGGGATCTACCTGGCTGGAGTGGGGCTCTGTGGAAAGGGACCTGGTGGACAACAAGATCACTGCGAGTGAACAGTGTGCTGCTGCAGTGGCAAAGCAAGCCAACACGATGGTGGGGTGCATCAACAAGGATATTATCCTACTCTACTCAGTGCTTGCTAGGACACACCTGGAATACTGTGCTCAGTTTTGGTCCCTGCTATACAAAAAAGATGTGGACAGGTGGGAGATGTTCCAGAGGAGAGCCATATGAGGAAAGGCTAAGAGAATTGTGTTTGTTCAGCCTAGATAAAAGAAGACTAGAGGAGACCTTATCACTGTGTTCCAGTATTTAAAGGGTAGCTGGAGACTCCGTTTTTTTACAAGGAGTCACCTGAAAAGGTGAGGGGTAATGTGTATGAGTTACTCCCATGGAGATTCTGATTGGACACAAGAGGAAAATTATTCACAATAAACCATTGAAACAATCTCCCCAGGGAAGCGGTAGATTCTCCAACATTGGACACTTAAGATTCAGCTGGACAGAGTGCTGGGCTAACTTATCTGGACCGTGTTTTTGCCAAGAAAGTTTGAACTAGATGGTCCCTTTCAACCTGGTATTCTATCACTCTAAATTCCTCTGAAGTGTCTGGTGACTACCTAAAAAGGGATCTTTTCTCAATCAGAAGCCAGTATATACTGCTTATATATAATTTAGAATTGAAGCACAGGATATATCTATCAACACATAGATGTAGACTGTGTAGTGGCTCAAAATGAACGTATTTATTGTGCATATTCAGAATATTTTTTTCACAAACTGTGATGCGGGGTTTTTTTGTCAATCCTTCAACACGCTGCAGTCATGATTATGTATCTTTAGCAACAACAGTTCTGTACTAGTAATTTCCATACTTCAAAGAAAAAACATAGAAGCTGAAGAAATAGAAGGGTAAACAAGTGAACAGAAGAACTGAAATAAACAAAACATATGGTTATGAGTCACTGTAAATTCTTAATTAACCTATATTGACAAAGATTACCGTGACTAAACAGCATGGGTGCATGAAACTCATGGCAGTAGACCTCCATAGCAACCCACAATAAATAAGCTATGTTTTCAACTTCTACAAAAATTAAACCATTTACTAGATTTGCAAGGTAATGGAAGCACACTAAGGATTTGCAGGCAGAACTGTCTGTCTTGCACAAACAGACTCTGCCTCGCAGCATGTGAGTAGCTGCATACAGGGTCCATCATTCCCTTTCCAGAGCAGCAACACTGGAAATTCTGGGAGACCTTTCAGTTTAGAAGCTACAAAACCGACTGCATGGGCAGCCTTAGTTCACTCTACTCAGGAAAGAAATTTGGAGTTTAATTCTCATTGTGAATAATGACTGAATATGGCCAGCACAAATGTACTCCTCTGTTATAAGAAAAGATACTTCTAAAATAGCTCTGGCAATTAACATAACAAGGAATGAACTCATGATATCAATTAGAATTTGATAGTTCCCAGGAGATTCTGACTTTCTTTTAAAAAGTTTCATCTTATTAACCAGTTAATGAATGTTGTAAAATCTCTTTCAGACTTAGAGTTTTTGTTTGCATTCTAGCAGCAAGACTTTGATCTATGCCCTGGATTGTGCCTTGTTCAAAACCAACATTAGCGTCGATTACTGAGTTCCACAGGGGATGCCTGTAGTCTCTAGATTATTGCCATTAGCTCAGGGCTTAACAGAATTGAACATATATAAGTGGAGCAGTATTGAGAAATAAGAGCCCAAAGCTCTCTCTGTATTAACATTTTGGATATCAATATCACCACACATTTTAATGTTTTTTTAATGATTAACCTTAAATTTTTATTTCCCACTTTCAGCTGTCCCAATTGTTTTTACTCTCTGTAATGTGTAACTGACAAAAACATACCAAACATAGACAAAACATCAATCAATAGCTTTGACAATCAATAGATTGATCTCAGTGCAAGCAGGATCTGATGCTATTAATATTAGCTTCACAATATCATGGCACATCAGACAAGAAATGGAAGTGAAAAAGGTGTCAAGGCAAATCCGTTACCTGGATGATGGGTTTTTGCTTTTCCACCAGCGACTGCCGAAATACTAGATCCAGAAGACGAGGCTTCCATTTTTATTGACTTTTTGACTTGTAAAAGTGAAGGATGCCCAACCACAGGCGGACGCTGTGACACTGGGTAGCTTGCTGCAATTCTCCTCTGACAGATTTGCGCACGCTTTTCAGCCCCATGAATAGATAAACTTATACCTGACAGGAATAAGAATTAGTACTGTTAGATACAAGAGACCAGCATTGAATAACTAAAATACAAAAATTGCCATGGTTGAAAATGGAGCTGTAACAGCCTTTTTGAAGAAGAAAAAACCCCGAAGGTAACAAACTACAAAAATCTGAATTTTCTATAAAAATTAAAACTGTGAACATCTTTGCTGCTTTGGTGCAGACATCAGAGTCAGTCACACTAATAGATATTTAAATTAATACACAGTCATGGTTTACTGCATTGCTGGCCTGCAGTAGAAATTATCTTACATTCCTTTAAAAAAACCCAAACAAACCCACACAGCTCATGCAGAACGATACTAATGAGGTAACTACCACAAACTTTATTAAGTAGCAGTTTTCTGATTGATGGACTAGAACTTGGAAATAACGGTTTCTTTTCTTTCAAGCATTCACAAGTGTTAGAAATTCTCATTAGATGAAAAACATGCTACACTTTACATGGTAACTAGCTTTTAAGGAAAAAGTAAAGATCTGTTTTGAGGAAAACAGTAAGGCTACAAGTAACAATAACATGACCTTAAGCCTGAAAAACATTTCCACTTTCACCAATCCTGTGAAACACTACCTTCAACACTAGAAATTGTCTTTCACGCTAAACATTCTCAAATTTGTCACAGAGCCTATTTTTAAATAGAAATTGTGATAAAAAACAGGCTTTACTTCTCCAAAGTGAAAAGCAAAGTTGAAATTTCCCGTATGTCTCTTTGTACAGTCTTTGAAAGAAATACTACCTTACAGTAAAAAATGCTGATTCTGACTTCCTTATGTTCACATTGATGTCACTGCTCCAACTTAATTTGAATTACTCTCAGCAAACTTGGGTGAAAACCTGTAGAAAATCTCTTTCAGACAACAAAGCTGAATGATAATTCTATGCTACTGTATTACAGTTCATTTAATTGTTAATTTGACTGGTTTTATCAGCAACCAATCTTTGTTTTAAAAAAACAAGTGAAAAACCATATCCAGATATAAATTGGTAAATGGAGAAACAGATGGAAAATCAGATGCTAAAAACTGGAAATGTGGATATTGTAAGCACATTGTAAGTTGCAGTCACTCAAAATCATTAGATATCATTAATCAGATGGCTCGATTTTGTGAAAGATGTCCCTCATCAAAATGTCCTAGAATGCATTAATGACTGCTATTTCCGTTTCATTGGAAGTCCATGTAGGTGAACCTTCAGGTCTTGACAGAAATTTTGCATGTCTGAAATCTTAATACAGTTTGAGACATAATATACTACTAAGGAGCAGAGAGCTGTTACTTCTGTAGGCAAATTGTGAAAACAGTGGGGTTGCACACATGAGGAAAGGCTGTGCAAATTCCTCTCCTTTAAGGCAGCTTTGTGCATTCAGAACTAAAGCTGCTTGCTTGCAACCTGACTTTGCTGCACTTCACCAGAGCTGATCTCCTCTACCAAGTGTGAATGGACGAGGACTCTCCTGCAGCATCTGCCCAGTTAGAGGGCTTGTGCAAGTGCCAGTTGTTTCTAAAGATGTGTTTCTAAAGAAGTGTTGAAATCCCATCATTTTAGCACAGATAGCAAATCCCAGCCACCTTATTCAGTTGATTCATCTTGGGAAAGGCAGCGCAGTATCCACATGAGCAGAATGACAATGGGCATGCCTGGACAATGCATTTCTTTGATCATGTTAGCCTTATAGCTTAGCCATAAGGGGCTTCAAACAGCAAGATGCTAAGCCTCAGCTGTAAAACAAGCTCTTTAATTTTTGTGCTATCACTAAAACCTCATGATGCTCAAAACATTGTTCAATTATCTCTAAAACATTAAAAATTTAACCAGAACTGTTTCCTTTTAGCGTCACCAGCTGCTGTCATATCATTTAAAACAACCATGCCTCTGCAGCTTACGACAGAGTCCATAAGTTATTCTACCAACACTAAACGTGAACCTGGCATGGGCACACACTTACTATCCAGATCTCAGTAAGGCTGTGCTTTCATTCGGTCATGAAATGAGTGATCTATTTTAAGAACTGGTTCCAAACATAAACCGACTGCTACGTTTCTCTGAGGTTCAAGTAAATTGCTTCTTTGCATTCCAAAAACAGTCTATAAACTCTTGTGCAGCTGTGACTCAGCTTCCTAAACTATTTGTGAATCACTTTTTTTTTCAGACATAAAAATAAAAGATACTGCAGCCAGATTGTTATTCCTAAGAACTGCAAAATTTGCAGATTGATCACATGGAAAATTATGCTCAGTCAACAACTTCACTCTTCTTATATGCAACTTTCCAGTAAAGAGAGGGGCTATAAAATTATAATACCAAATTACATGAGGAAGAATGTGCCAGTATTATTGGAAAATTTACAGATTATTTTTTGGATATATTTAAAACTTAGAAGTGTTCAAAAACTACCATAATTTACACCAAAGGCGCACCACCAGTACATTAAACATATCTGGGGGGTTTTCACTCTACCCTCCTCACCACTTTAGTTGTTTTCTTCACATAAAACATTATCTTGAATAGGAGAATAAATTGCTGTTAATTTCATGAGAACCAGGTATGGGACAAAGATGCAACTCTCTTTACTTGATTACTATTTCAGATTTTTCCAGAGAGAGATCAGATCTTGCTTTTCTACGTACTTTTCTTTTGTTAAAAGAGAAGCCTTCAAAAATGTAAGCAATATTGCTGCAAGCTGTGGTATTACCTTGTTTTCATGTGGGTGAAAGTCCTTTTAAAAGAGATATTGGCAGCTGAAAATACATCCCCAGATAACGTACAGAAAAGCAGAGACAAAGGGAGGGGGCGTCAGAAGTAAAAAAGCTATTGGGAATAGCACATGTAGCTTATGAGAGATGAAAACCTGGTGAACTATTGGCACTAACCAAACTTTGGCGCAAACTCCCCTGTTCTTCCTGCAAGTAACCCACCCTGCTGCTGAATCCTGGGTCAGAGATGTGAGAAAAGAGTGCAGAGATCCCTGAAGAGTAGATGTTAAATTTGACATCAATTACCTTTTGCAGCGTGACAATACCCACGCAAGACATCTAGAAAGAAAAACAAGTTCTCCAGCAGTACGCTCTAGACTGTGTCTTCAGTTAACTATGTTTGGTGGAGTTTCTCTCCCGTGTTTGGGCTTGGCAATATAGTTGCTAACACCAAAATCCCAGTGCCTTTGCTTGCCTGGCTATGTGGCCCCTGACTGTACTTGTCCCCATAGCACAGTCATTGTTAAGTGAGCTCAGTGGCTAGGTACGGGAACACTGGCATGCTCTGACAGGCAGTACAGATGCGATAAACCCCAGGAGTTTCTTCTGCTCTCCCTGTCTTAGAATAATCATGAGCACCATTTTGACCTGGAGCTGCAGTGCAAATGCAAGTGAAGGACTTAAATACTGACTGGTTGTTGCAGTCTACTGCTCAGTTTGGAGAACTGGCTTTTATAGACAAGGCTCAGTCACCTGCACTGGGCTGGTTGCAAACCAAGTATCTAAGAGCAGGAAATAGAAGTTTAGTGTTTTGAAGCTGGATGAGATTTGAGAGCCTTCAACTACTACGTGTATCACTCAGCTCTTCTTTCCTGCATGCAGTAAAGATCCTTCTCTGTATTTTCAAATCTTCACATGCCTTTCTCTTCGTTACCTATAGTTCTATCTTTTTTCCTTACGCAAGCTTCTTGTCTCCATAAGGAGCTGCTCCTCTTGCTGCCCTTTTGTTCTCCTCTGATGCCTCTGTTTGAGCTTGCAGGTTCGTGCAAGAGAAACACCTTCACTCACATCTCAGCTGTGCAGTTTGCCAGCAGGGAAGATTAGCCTCTAACCTGCTTCTGGCTAACTTTTATTGCTCCTTGTTATGTCTTTTTATTATAAATTTTTCCAAAGCAGCATTTCTTTTACGTTGAGCATATTTTGTCTCTTATAAAGTAGTAGTATGCTTATAATACTAAAGAATTTGTAATGCTCTGGATAAAACTTGCATATAAGAAGTAGAGTATTAAGATACTTCTGTTGTGGGTTAGGGCTGGGCCGGCC
>NW_009709762.1:0-221 GCF_000703405.1 Apaloderma vittatum
TGTCAACCACTCCTCCCAGTTTAGTGTCATCTGCAGACTTACTGACAGTGCTCTCTAATCCCTTGTCGAGGTCAGTGATGAATATGTTGAACAACACCGGCCCCAGTACTGCCTGCTGAAGGACTTGAGTAGACACGGGTCTCCAGCCAGACTCTGCCCCATTGACCACAACTCTCTGACTTCTTCCCTTCAACCAGTTAACAGCCCACCTCACTCCTCAG
>NW_009709762.1:248-11927 GCF_000703405.1 Apaloderma vittatum
GAGGCTGTGGGAAACAGTGTCAAATGCTTTACTGAAATCCAGATAAATCACATCCACTGCATGGCTACCATCTCTCCGCCTGATTATATCTTTATAAAAGGCTGTGAGGTTGGTCAAACATGACTTCCCCTTGGCAAAGCCATGCTGACTGCTCCTAATGACCCTCTTTATCCTTGATATGCCTAGAGGCAGCACTGAGGATAACTTGTTTCATCACCTTTCCAGGGATGGAGGTGAGGCTGACCGGTTTGTAGTTACCCGGGTCCTCCTTCCTGCCCTTTTTGAAGGCTGGAGTGACATTCGCTTTGCTCCAGTCATCAGGCACCTCTCCTGTTTCCCCTAACTTACCAATGGCCTAGCAATGACTTCTGCCAGCTCCCTCAGCATTCATGGGTGCATCTCATCAGGCGCATGGATTTATGTATATTCAGATGTCCTAATTGATCCCTAACCCAGTCCTCCTCAACCACGGCAAACTCGTCCTTTATCCTGACTTCCTCAGGGGTCTGAGGCTCCTGAGGACAGTTTCCAACAGTATAGAGAGAGGCAAAGAAGGCATTTAGCAACTCTGCCTTTTTTGTATCCTCTGTCTCCAGGCCACCCACCTCATTCAGCATTTAGGTATTGGAAGGCAGTTACAAGCTCCCCTGGAGTCTTCTCCAGGCTGAACAATCCCAGTTCCCTCAGCCTATCCTCATAGCAGAAGTGGTCTAGCTCTTGCATCATCTTTGTGGCCCTCCTCTGAATTCATTCCAGCAGATCCATATCCCTCTGGCAATGGAGAAACCAGAACTGAATGCAAGTGATCAAGTTATTTAATAATGAATAACAGAGTAGGAATTTTTGCATGTTTTTCCTGAGGCATCTGCTGCTGCTGACTGACATGTAACCAAGGATTCTGTATTGTTTAGGATAGCCCCAATAGGTAGGCTTCTCTTAGAATGGTTAGATTTGGAAGGCAGCTTGAGGTCCATTTAGTCCCAGCCTCCCTGCCATGGCAAGGACACCGCCCACTAGACTAGGTTACTCAAAGCCCCATCCAGCTTGACCTTGAACATTTCTAGGGATGAGTCATCCACAACTTCTCTGGTCAACCCGTTCCAGTGTCTCACCGCCCTCATAGGAAAGAACTTCCTGATGTCTAATCTAAATCTACTCTGCTCTAGTTTATAGCCATTGTCATTTGTCCTACCACTGCATGCTGTTGTAAGCAGTCCCTCCCCAGCTTTCCCATGGGCACCCTTCAGGTACGGGAAGGCCACTGTAAGGTCTCCCCAGAGCCTTCTCTTCTGCAGGCTGAACAGTCCCAACTCCCTCAGCCAGTTTTTGTAAGAAAGGTGCTCCAGCTCCCTGATCATCTTTGTGGCCCTCCTCTGGACTCGCTGTAGGCAATTTCAAGACAAAATGATGAAGTGAGTTTAAAAATTATGAGATTTAAATAAAGATGCATTTGATTTGATTTATTCACTCTTAATCAGTAAAGTCTGTTTTGAAACACAAAAGTTTTCCAGTCCTGGTTATAGCAGGAAAAAGCTTGGTGACTGGGAGTATTGTACAGTATCAGCAAGACTACAGGAGCAGGTTCTATAAGAAAAAAGACTAAATATTGTGAGGCTCCTGTGACTGGTGCTTGAGTAAATTGTGTTGACCTAGAGCGTAAATATGTGTTAAGGATCCTTAATGTTGCTAAGGAAAGCTGAGCAATTGTTTGGTTCCTATTTATTTCAGAGTCTTACTTTGTTTCTTTAAATCTATTTTTTCTTTTTCAGGTGGAAATACTGACATGAATTTAAGAACTTTGATGCTTTCAGACGTTGAATTTTGACTTGTTAAATGACCAGGAATCAGATACTGCCTGAGCAAGATGAAATGCCTTGAAGACCTTTGGTTCTGCTTTCCTTTCTCCTGAAGCAATGGTTTTCTCAGCAATGTTGACGCTGGCCCACTCTGGGACCTCAAATGCTACTTTTATTGTTTATGAAAATGCCTATACGAATTTTACCACTCCCCATTTCTTGCTTCGTAGTGGCACAACACAACCATTGAGATATAGTTCAGGTGCTGTGCTCACCACTGAGAGAAGTACTTTTCTGGTAAATGCTACAGCTATCCTGCCATCTCAAGAAGTTTTCAAGAGCTTGAGTTTGCCACTCCAGATCATTCTTTCTGCTGCTATGATATTTATCCTATTGGTTTCGTTCCTTGGAAACTTCGTTGTCTGCCTCATGGTCTACCAGAAGGCAGCTATGCGATCTGCAATTAATATCCTCTTAGCAAGCCTGGCTTTCGCAGACATGCTGCTGGCAGTGCTGAACATGCCTTTTGCTCTGATAACAATCATTACTACTCAGTGGATTTTTGGGGATATATTTTGCAGAGTCTCTGCCATGTTCTTCTGGCTTTTTGTCATAGAGGGGGTAGCCATTCTTCTGATTATTAGTATTGACCGCTTTCTTATCATAGTTCAGAGGCAAGATAAACTGAACCCTTACCGTGCAAAGATTCTCATTGCGGTTTCCTGGGCGGCGTCCTTTGTCGTTGCTTTTCCGTTATCAGTAGGCAATCCTAATCTGCAGATACCCTCAAGAGCACCTCAGTGTGTTTTTGGCTACTCTACAAGCCCAGGTTACCGAGCCTACGTCATAGTTATCTTGCTAATTTCTTTTTTTATTCCATTCTTAGTAATGCTCTATTCTTTTATGGGCATACTCAACACTGTCCGCCACAATGCGGTTCGTATCCATAGCCACCCTGATAGCATATGCCTCAGCCAGGCCAGCAAACTTGGTCTCATGAGCTTACAGAGACCCTTTCAGATGAATATTGATATGAGCTTTAAAACTCGTGCCTTCACAACCATCTTGATTTTGTTCCTTGTCTTCATAGTCTGTTGGGCACCCTTCACCACTTACAGCCTTATTGCCACATTCAACAGCCACTTCTACTACAAGCACAACTTTTTCGAGATAAGCACTTGGCTCCTTTGGCTCTGCTACCTCAAGTCTGCACTGAACCCACTGATTTACTACTGGAGGATTAAGAAGTTTCATGATGCATGCTTGGACTTGATGCCCAAATATTTCAAGTTTTTGCCACAGCTACCTGGTCACACAAGGCGACGCATTCGACCCAGCGCCATCTATGTGTGCGGGGAGCATCGGTCGGTGGTGTGAAGCTGCGTTTGTCTGACAGTGATTGTTATTTTCTGGGATTATTTGCTTTTTAGCCTTTAGGTTGAATTTTGTTTTGTTTAATATGGCTTCTTCACTGTGGCCGTACCTTACAACTTGATTAAATTTTCCAGTACTCTGTGCAATTTCAGGAGCAAAGATAGAGGGAAAGTTGATGGTTATGCTTGGGTTTACTACCAGAACACAATGTAAAGAAAATAACAAATGTTACCTCTAGGATTCCACGGAAATCCACTTTTAAATGAAAACTACATTTGTAACATTTTGTCAGGTTTATGCTTACTAGGCCTGCAATTGCATCTAATTGTAGGGACTTTTTATGCTGCTAAGATACAGTATATTTAGGTGGTGTAATTTTTCTAGAAAAACGTTGCTGCTGTCTGCCAATATATTAGAGCCAAAAAATCTCATTAGATTACTTCTATTTAATTTTAACAATATTTCAGAAGTTTTCATGGTGACACTAGAAAACTTTTCTTTTTAATATTTCCATTAATATTTTTGTGCACTTTACAAAATTTACTATAGAATTTGTTCATTGGAATATTTTGTTCTGTATTGAAGGGATATTGTTGTTATTATTAGTTATATTGGTGAATTTCAATGAAAGACCCGTGTAAGCTCTAGGAGGGCAATTTATGTTGATATAGCTGCATGTACAGTCATAGATTTGCTGTTTCTCTAGCAGTCGATCAATAGTAACAGTAACTGCTCAGTTATTGGGGGAGTTGGCAGGAGAAAATGGAATGCTGAAAGGGAAAGAAAGCAATGAAAATACCACAGCCTGAGGTTTAAGCTAACGTAAGATTTAGAAAAATAAGAGTTTATGTGAAAATAGTCACAGGAGTGGCTGTAGTTGTTACTTGAGGCTGTTACAAACTACCCAAACCCGACGATATGCCTGAAAACCTGTCTGAAATTGTGGCTTGGGGCCTATAATTCACACCATGCTGGTATAGTCCTGTTTCTGCTTAAAGCTTTTGTAAGGCTTTGCACTGCTGAAATCATGCTGTCAGGTGCTCGTTGAGATAGATAGAAGCAGGAAAGTAAACCAGCAAACAGATAGCACATGAGTTGTAGCTGAGGCTAGTGGTACATGGTAATGACTGGGGAAAAAGTCCTCAGCTTGCTTATTTTCCAGTTTAAGTGTTAGACTGACACCATAAACCTATAATAATAACACTTAGCCAGCAGAGTTTGCTGGGGACGTAAGTTAAATTCCCCCTTTCCCTCTGATGCTACTTTACATTGATTTTTTGTTGTCCTGCTGCCTCAAGGGTTTACTCTGCTGGTCTCATTTATTAGGCATCAGTTTCTCTCCCTGAAATGCCAAACCGCCATTCTGATTAATGTCAGGCTGTCTTGGTACCTGCCTGGAAAGCAGAAGGGCAAAGGTTTTCCTTGGTAATAACAATCCAGATGCAGATTTTTTAAAACATTTTTAAATTTAATCAGGTAGATAAATATTTAATGTAAGGCAAGTAAAATTAAGATTTAGGTTTAGGCTTTGAAGTGAAATCCTCATTTGCTCTGAGGCTGGGGAAGAATCCCAGCAGATTTTGTGTGTCGTTGTGTTGGGCTTTTTGAGACCGTTTATGACCGAATGCAGGAGGATTTATGGACAACAGACTTAACAACCAGGGCTAGGTTTTGGGCTGCTTTCACTTCCATCTCTCTTTCAATACTTCAAAGCATGGGGACATCTTCATTGTTCTTGTACCTGAGGAGCAAATAATAGCAATTTTATCTATTTCTGTCTATCCACACAGTACTGATATCCTGTTCTGTGTGGATGTCCAGGGAACGTTTTCTTCCTGAGGCCAACTAAACGTTTACAGCCCAGATTTTATTTAGGTCTTCAGCGAAAAACTAAATTTAACAGTTATCTCTGCTCTTCTGATTGACAACAATTGGTAAAAGTGTTGGCAATATTTAGATGTTAGGAGCAACATAGGAACAATTCTGAATTTAGTAATTTCATTTTTTAAAAAAAAAGCTGCTAGCTGAGGTTACATGTAAAGGCATCCAGGCAGTGGTGATGTTACTGATGTCTGCTTTTCATTCCTCGTCAACTTCATTGATAATGGTATGGATTTTTCTGATCAAAATGACAGGCAGTAAAGGAGTTGTGCTGTAGAAGAGAGTGGTTTAACATGTCTTTTCAGTATAGATTTTATTTCTCTATAGTTTGTGAAGTTTATGACCTGGTTAGTATGGATTTTCTGTTTCAGAGCTGTCATGCCTGTTTATCTCTGAAAGCAGCAAAGTTGTGCTTAGAGCTAATGTAATGGATTGAGAGCATACACGGAGATGGCAGTAATAGGTATTTTTGCTGTCTTCCAGAGCTATATTATAAGAGGTTTGAATGAATGTTGTAAAACATAGTAATTCAAGGAGAAGATGAGTAATACAGGAAAGTTAGTGAAATTACTTTATTGAAGGGAGAGGGGAAAACATTTTGTGAGGATTTCATAATCTCCGATAAGTGCTGGCTGTGAAGTAGAAGTTGCAGACATCAAAGGAAGTTAATTTGTCTTAATAATCAAGTGTTTGTTTACACTGACTGTATCAGGGTTTCCACTCAGTGCTGCGCCTGCTCATACTTGGAGAAAAGAAACCCAAATCGTGTGGCCGGAATTAAGATGTGACTTACATGGTGATACAGTATTCACACTTACCAGCTTTTAGAGGTGATCAGAGCATATAGTGAACAAAAGGGTGTAAAGAAAAAGCAAGGAGATGGCATAGAAGTATCCCAAGGGTAATAATGTGTTTACAGAACCATTTGGGCTGTTGTGTCTAACATGCTGTCTGCAGAGCAGTGCCTTGATAATTGCAGCTGAAGTCCTGGGACCAAGTTGAAGACCACTAAACTGCTCAGGCTCGCTGCCTGTGGTCCTGCCAAGATCTGCATAGCCTTGCTAACATTAACTTTAAAACACATATGGATGTTGGCAGGATTGAGGCTGCTTAGTGTGCTTGACCTTGACCAAGACCAAGGATTTTAAAAACAGAAATTGATGCTTTCAATTCTACTGGGGAATTACAATTTTCTTCCTCCCCAGAAATGGTACTCTTTACTAAACTGTATTCCCTCTTGTTACATCTTTGAAATCGTTGGTATGGATAATTGAAATGAATGTATTTTGAATTCTGTTGCAGTTTAATTCATTTTGTCAAAGCATGCTGCTTATACAAGTCTTATTTGTACAAATCTATTGCTAAAATTATTCTTTTATACTCAAAGTTGTGTATTTTTGACATTTCTTGTTACTCATGTAAAAATATTTATGTATATAGAGAAGAAAAATGGTTTGCCTCTAATTGTTTTCTGTTACTATTTTTTTCACATGTATTCTTAATGCTTTCACATTTTATTTGGGCATATGTGTAAACAACTGCAAGATTTCAGTGGTGTTTCTGCAACCATTTGAAATTTTTAATTCTCAAATTATTCAACAGTGCCCTGCTTTGAAAGAGATTTTGAATTATTTTTGTGTAAAAAATAAAAATTCAGAGCACAAATTTGTTGTGGTTGGAATGATGAAGGAATTTCTTAAGTGCAGTTTTCCAGGAGCCACTACTTTGCCATTATGAACTGGTTTGATCTTATTTTCAGGACTAGTCATTTAATGATGCGGAGAAACCGTGAATTACTGTTTAGAAACAAGCTAGAATGGCATTGTCTTTTCTGTACATATTACACCTGTGAAAATACTTGAGAAAAAAACAACAAAGAAATAAACATGAACATTCTCAAAAAATGTAGCAAAAGTCTGTAGCCTTGTTTTATTTTTGTGCATTCACAGGTTTCTAGGATTTAATGCCCAGCTTCATAGTTTCAAACACCTTTTTTTACTTGATATATGTTAAATAACATAAATTGTTAGCTTGCTTTAGATGGTTTTGTTTAAGCCTGTAAAGAATTTAACAAATGCTCTTTTGGGAGCCATTGGAGTAGAGATGTGCCAATATGTCTAAAACAAATGGAGTAATATCTAAGAAAAGCGAGAGAAAGCCTGAGAAGAAAATAACTTTCCTAAAAATACTACCTGAACCGGGTACTGCCTTTTAGCTAGGACGAAGTAATTAAGATCAGCTTATTGCACAATAAATAATGCAGGCAGTGGAACTGTGTGGCATGATTCACGTCAACACAAGACAATGAGCTTTATGATTCAAGTGCTGCGTGTTTGCATGTGATGGATTATTCCTCATATTAGTAGAATGCAAAATGTTCAGCACCTTGGCTGTTTTGGGGGAAATCTTTCAGATTGCTGATGATTTAACAAATTCTCCTGGGCTAGTTTCTCTAAATGGTAAAGAGTCAAGGCATGTCCCTAAATGCCTGAGAGGGGATGGGTATTTCCAGTTGCTTGGGGCTGGCCTTGCTTAGCTGCCCACTTGCCTAATTTGAGAGTTCTTTCCTATATCTCTGCTACAATCTCTTTTTCCTCTCTTCTCCTCTCCTGGTCCCCTCCACCTCCTTGAGATAGCGCCTTCTGCACTGCTGTGCTGCAGCAGGTGGGGTGGTGGCAGGAGACCCTGGTGCTGATGGCAGGAGGAGGTGGAGGTGCCTGGAGAAGCTGTGGAGCCAGCAAGCTGCTTTCACCTGGTGCCGCTCCCTCCCATCTTGAGCACAGTTTGGACCATCTGTGGTGAGCCAAGCGTTAGTTTTACCACCTTTGGTTGTAAGACCAGGGCTGTCAGGGAAGAGCTGCAGCATGAGCACGTGCTAGATTGTGGTTTTATCCCCAGCAGTGTTACAGGTTTTATATGCACAGGATATTGAGTTGTGTTGTTTCAGTGTATGGTGTGACAGTGAATGCAGCTTTGTCAAATCACTAACAGCACTGCAGGTAGGTGACGTAGTATTCGTAAATACCAAAGTAGAACTCATTCCTGTTTTATTATTCTGTCTAGATAACCAGCTTTGCTGGTGTGTGAGTGCAGAACATAGTAATAATGAGACATACTCCTTGTTTAATTGGTGCTCTGCCTTAAATAGATAACTGCAATTCAAACCTCTGTGGTTGACCTGGAATAAAATTAAGCCTGTTCACCACCATGAGTAGGAATTCCACCAAGACTGCCCTGTCTGTCAAAAGAAAGGTCTGGTGAAATAAATGACAATACCTCCTCCAAGTGTCGGTTAATCTAGTCTCCAGAGGGGTTCTAGTCGCTGCTGTGAAAAATTTAACAGTGTCTCCTTTTGAATTACTGAGCCTAGGCTCTATGTTGAGGAGAGAGGGGAGATTCTGGTGGCTGAGGGTGTTGCCTGAACATCTGGGATAGCAAGAGGGAGCTACTGAAGCTCACAGGAAAATCTCAGTCCTAGAGTACAATTTAAGCCCTTCTGTTCTTTGGGGTTTCAATGATGTCTTTTTGTGAAAAAGTAGTTCCTTTCAATGGAAGAGAGATGAAGTGACGTCTCTTCCATCTTGCTTTTTTAATGGCACTTTAACTGGGAGAAGAGTAATAGATCTGAAGCTGTCCTATCAGCCTGTATACTTTAGTGTGTTCTAGAGGACATGGAAGATGTTGTCAGTCCGTCCTGTGGACCAAAGCCAGGAAGCATACTCACAAGGGAGTGGGAGGCTGTGCTGCAGCCACCATTTGATACAAGGTGGTGTAGAGTTTCACAGTTAGGCTGTCAGGAGAGCAGTGGTGGAAACCAGGTTCTTCCCCATCGTGTGCAGTAACTACCCCTGTCTCTCTCTTCCAGTGACTATTTAATTGTTCTGTTCAGAAGTGAAGCAGCTTTTACAGGAGGGAGTGAGAGTACCAGTTCTGTTCTTATCTGTTGGAGATTAAAATAGTTTTAGTTGTAGAATATTAGAATTAATTGTGGGACTGCTTAAAATTATGATGAATTGTAAGACAAAAGTTTTGAGTGACATTGCCTAGCATGAGTAGTCACATTTACTGGAGCCTTAGGCCACAGACTGTGGACTTTTACCTAAGTATTACTGAGCTTAGGCTGAAGAAAGGCCCGGAAACCAGCACTAATTAAAAAGATAAAATCATCAGAAACGGCGTTCTCAAGACAAGAAGAGAATGCCCTCCTGGAGACAGAGCAAGGGTCCAACGACGAAGATGATGGCCCCAGACCCGAATATTACCATCATGTGAGGAAAGGTGAACATAGATTGTAAGGGCATAGTTGCTGAGGGATTTCTTTGTTTGAGGTTACTTTCAGAGGGTCCCAGCTTGAGCTGAAGTGAGCAGGCTCTGTGGCAGAACCTAGAGTTGGAACTCTTCTTTACAGTCAGGGGCTAAGACCAGATCCAGCTGCATCTAGATTCCTTTCCACGAGGAAGTTTGGAAAACAAGGGGCTCCAATTTGAACCTCATGACTTTGCAGGAGGCTCTTCACAGACTCTTCTATAACATTGTCTCAGATTAGGTAATAATCCACTGATTAAAGCATTCAGGAGAGACTGTCTAAAAACCTCTGGGATCCTGAAAGCAAATGAAATCATACCTCCTTCCTGAATATTTTGAGTACTGAATTATTAGGTCAAAAGAGTAGTCTATCAAAACTTTTGGCTTAGTTTATGGATTTTTTGCAGCCTTTGCTGTTAGTTGAGCTCTGAAGATGGATGTCTCATGTGACGTAGGTAATGTAAAACCTGTTTTATAAATTCTGGTTTGAGATGGGCATTGCACTGTTCTCTGCCGTCAGTGCTGCAGGACTTCTGGACGTACACAGAAGCGGATGTATACGTTGGGATACATCTGTGATATTTTAGCTATTTACAGAAAGCTGTCTATAGACGGCTCCACTGATCACTTGAGGCTCCTTTGCGGTCAGTGGAGATGAGTGAATGTTTTCAGATATGATTTACAAGAGCTATTTTGGAAGTTTACTTTCCAAAATGAGTGAGAGAAATAACCTGGAAAAAGCTGGTGAGTCTCCACTGATGAATAAGGAAACCTGAAGTGTTAATTTGAGAGATACATGTTCAAAGGTGGTCAGATTAATCTCACCCCAAAGAATTTTAATGAGGGAAGTTTAGGTACCTGTGAACATAAGGGTCAAATGCAGATGAACAGGGCTTTAAGGCTCTACCTTTTGCATTTCTTAAGTGTCTGAATCTACCTGTATTTTTTTTTGTGTGATTTCTGGTGATAATTGCACTGGAAAGAAAAGGTTGTGCATTTTAGAATTTGATTCTTTTCCTCCGGTGCTTCTTTGTAAACAGGAGATGTGAAGTACCTGCACTTTTAACAATGGTGTGGTTTTTCTCCTGCAAAAGTAAATTGGCTTCAGTTTGATCCAATTTGTCTGAAGGAACCACTTTGCTTCCATGTGAGATCATCTATGCAGAGATTTAGCATTGTTCAACTACAATGCGTTACCTTTTTACCTTTAATTACTTGATTTCTCCTGTTACAGGATAGACAAGACTTTATAAAGTAATTTCTAAAATTACCCAGCCTTCCAGCATGACTTTTTTGAGTTGTGGTAATTATTCCATTTCTGTTATTTCAGATTTAGAAACCCAAAAGACATCATTGCATAGGCTGATCTGCTCTCATATTTGTTTCATTAGACTAGATAGAGGGATCAACATGACATTTATAAGACTAAATGGAGAGTAAGAAAGAAACCTGAGGACTCACTTGAGGGGGCCTGACGTTGCAGCCTGGTAATTTGGGCAAATCGGTCCTAACTGCCTAGCTGATTTCGGTTTTTGTTCAGGGATTACCTGACGTGAAATACGTTAGCAATCCCATAAATGCAGATGGGAGCTGAGACTTCAAGTGTCCTGGTCTCTGTGCACCAGCATCTCACTCGTTCCCTTGGCCCACATTCTGGCCCCACAAAGCTTCTGCTCCCTGTTGCACTGTGCTGTGGCTCCCATGTAAGTGGCAGGAGAGTCAATGAGACCTGAGTTTGCCTCTTCAGCAGCACATTAAGCAGAATCATTAAGGTTGGAAAAGATCTCTAAGATCATCTAGTCCAACCCTTGACCCAATACTACCATGACCACTAAACTATATACTGAAGTGCCGTGTCTATTTGTTTTTTGAACACCTCCGGGGATCGCAACTCCACTGGTTCCCTGGGCAGCCTGTTCCAATGCCTCACCACTCTTAGAGTGAAGAAATTTTTCATAATATCTAATCTAAACCTTCCCTGATGCAACTTGAGGCCATTTTGTCTTGTCCTATCACTAGTAACTCACTACAACCTCCGTTCAGGTAGTTGTAGGGAGCAACGAGGTCCCAGACTCCTCCAGACTAAACAATCCCAGCTCCCTCAGCTGCTTTTCATAAGTCTTCTTCTCTAGACCCCTTACCAGCTTTATTGCTCTTGTCTGGACCCACTAACCATCAGGCTGACAGATTAGCCCTTTTCCACATGGCCACGCTTTGAAGGAGTTGAGTTCTTTTTAGTTAGGTCCCTGCCTTCCTCCAGATGAAATGGATGCACAGGACTTCAGGTAGGGGCAGTGAGGGATGGAAGCCAGGACTTCAGCAT
>NW_009709762.1:11958-30228 GCF_000703405.1 Apaloderma vittatum
GTCCTGACAAGCGTTTCTACTGAGGAGCTCTGTGCAGCTGCTTTCCTCCTGCGTGGAGGACCTGAGACTGCCCACAGAGGTGGCTGACTTTCTCTGCTTGCAGCACAGACCCTCTCCATGACAGTCCACAGCTCTTCTGGTGCTTCTCCGGCCCTTAACCTTGCATTCTTATCATGTGACAGAAGTTCTTTTAACTAAAGCAGGTCTTTATGGAAAAAAGAAAAAAAAACAAAAAAACATTTTAGATTTGAGATTCTTTTAAGAGTTGCTCTTGTTAGGGCAATTACTAGTTCATGTGATTCATTTTACATGGGAGGCCAGACTGTATGATCCAGCTTTATTCTGTATGAGAGGCTCATTCCATTTATACAAAACTTTACTTTATTAGTGCCATTATCAAGGTGTGCCTGGATATTGGTAGAAAGAATCTCAAACATAATTTAAGGGATACAAAGAAGTGGCCCTTTCAAGAGCGTTACTAACCTCTGTAATTCATCTTAGGTCAACATTGGTGGCACTTGATTCTAGAAGGCTGGCTTTTCTAATCAACTTTCTCAGAGGAGTTCATTATCTGAAAACCTGTGACTAATGAAAGATGTTTTGTTCTTTTGAAGTTCAAGCTAATTTCCATGAAGGTTACTATTACTAAGCAACAGATTCTGTGGAGTGTCTCTTGGGGGGCTGAAACCACAGCATGTACAGAAGAAAAAATGATGAAATATTATCCCCCAGACAGAGAGGCCACAAATAGTACCATGTACAAGGCCTGTTTTGGAGTCTCCCTCCTTGAAAGCCATTGTTTTACCAGGGGAAAAACTCCCATAGGAGCAAAAGATCAGCATAAACCGTATCACCATCTACTGTGAATGTAAAGCAAGGTTTGGCCTCTGCTCAAATATAGAGATATATGCCAGCACGACCAAAGGAAAATAAAGCCCTTAATATATTTCAATAATTCTTCTGAGAAGAGCATTCTCTTCTAATATATGTTAGCCATATTAAATGAAGAACAGTTATTCTCATTGTAAGGACAGAGTGAAATGAAATACAGGAGTGCTTTCTTAAGTCATGCAAGATTATGTCATTTCTTCTATGCAGCTTTATCAGAGTAGGAATGTCTATTTGCAGCTTGCTTAAGTAAAAATACACAGCTGGATATTCAGCTTTTTGAGGATAGAGATTTTACTCTGTCCTTTTATTTTGACTTTATTTACTGGCTAAACACGAGGTACAAATGACAGAGGATAAAGAAAAAAAAAGCCCCAAATCCACAATTACTTTCAATAATCTTTTGAACATTTGAGTAAATTCCTTTGGTCTTGTCCTTTTCCTTTTTGTGTTCAGTTTGGGTAGCTGTTTAAGTGTTGCAGTTTCCTAGCATAAAATTTCAATACTTGTTCAATGGAGTTTATAAACTTCACAGTAATAAAAAGCAGCAACTGTGTCCTCATCTTGCTGTGCTGTAGGTGCCTTAGTCATATGAAAGCCCTGTCAGCATCCACGTATTTAATGCAACTCTTTTGCCTTCAAAGCTAATACTGTAATCTTACTCCCACCCTTTTCCTCAAGAACTCAGGAGTTCAATAAAACACATATATTCATTAAACAAGGACTTGGACTGAGATCTCTCCTATTCTAGAGAAGACCTCTATAGCCATCACATGCATAACTGGTTTTGGACTAATGAGTATCTTAGTGCTGTAAAAAAGCCCTGCCCAGTACTGCCTTTGCAGCTCATAGTTGGGAAGTTGTTCTGGGAGATGCCCCATCGTGTGAGAATGGTGATGCCACCATGAAGCACTACCTCAATACTCAGACAGATAAATAATTTGAAAATAGAATTAAACTGACCTGAAATTGCAGCTAAGGATTGTGTTCAACTTGGGTCAGACCTAAAGTGGCTCAGGCCTTTTCCAATGCATACTGTATGTTGAACATGAATTTTGTATTATGGAGTTTTTTTCCAGGTGACTGATGTTGAATGTTAAACTTCACCCAATTTAAAGGGATCTAGTTTTCAGAGAGGCCAAAGACTCTTTTTTTTTTTTAGAATCAGTTTCCTCATGACTTCTTGGCCAGGGTAAAGGAAGTAAAAATAGTGAAAAAAAAAACAACTGGCAATCTGAACCTCTCATACCTCTCCCATCCAGTGCTGTGCAGGAACTTAGCAGCTCGGTTTAAGGATCACCACTATCTCTCTTGGATCTGCTTACTTTACATGTATCAAGTGAATGGATAGCTTTTAAAAATTGTTGTGCTATTAGAAATAGGCTCTTTTCTTTAATTATATCCTCATTTTATGTTGCAAGCTCTAAATAATTTTAAGCAGGGATTTGGAATAAATAAATTGCAGGAAGTCTGATTAGCTGATTACAGAAAGTAGTGCTTTCAGTCTTGCAGCAATTAAGATTTTATGGTGTTGCCATAGGCCAATTACATATCTGGATCAGTGCTGTTATTTCAGGGATTTGAGTCATAAGCCTTCTGAAAATTACTGGGTTTTAAAATTTTGATACTAGCACTTCTTTAAAAACTTGTGTTAGACTGACACAGAACAGATATTGACTGCTCTGGCTTCAGTATATTTTGTTACATCCCAAGCTATAAAAAACAAAGATGAGTCAAACAAGGAGAGATATGTGGTTATTGTGGGAGAAAGTGTACAAATACATATTTTCTGCAAACTGAGAAACCAGAAATCCTTAGTTTTGCACTGGTGGAGTAATGCATATTACTCTCAAGAACAATTTGGCATAGAAAATTTCAGGTTATATTTCTGCGCTAGTGTAGCAGACAGATAGGTCTGAGCAGGCAGAGGTCAACAGTCGGGTGCAACCAAGTGAAGATGCCAGAAAAATCTAAAGAAAAATCTGAATCACAAACTCTTGTATTAGTTTGAGATGGATCCTAATTATTGAGAGGAAGAGCTTGCCAAAGCCTAGATTTCCTTTCTGTCGGAAATGCTAGCAGTTTGAGAGTGTTTTAATTTTGATTCAAAAGGCAAGGGAGGTTTCAAAATTCTCTCTGCAAACAAAGGAACAATACGTTTAGAATAGCAGAAGGCTTCTGTTTTGATATTTCTTCAAGAAAATACTGCCATGTATCTCTGTTCCAGAGGCTGCCAAACTATCTGGGATGTCAGGCAATCTCCAGACAGTCAGATCAGAGTGTGGAGTTTTCTCATTGTGAGAAGAGGAGGCTTAAACTCTTAGATTACCAATTCCTTAAGTGCTTTTAGGATCTCTGCTGCAAAGAACTAGCTGGGGCTCCCGAGACTTTTACATGTGTATAAGGGAAGCTGGAGACCCAATATCCTCAGCCTCCCAGCACCTTGCGTCAGGGATACCTAAAGCTACAGAGCCTGGACACCTTAGGTCACCTAACCTGGGGTATGGTGAAGGATCTGTGGAGCTGCAGGCTTCAAGATAATGTCTGCACTGCTAAATGGGCCAGGGCATGGTTGAGACAACATAGCTGAACACAATCCTTGCTGTTAAATATTTAACATGCTTAATTTTTCATGGGCCAATAAGCTTTCTCAGACTAGTACAGGACAGGGTCCATGCCATTTAAAAATTCAGGTATAGAGATTATATTTTGAAGGGAGACTTTAACCAGATGAATATGTACTGAGCCGTGCCATTTGGTCTGAGAGAGAGCCCCCTGGCTTGTTTCATTTGCTTGTTTCATTCCTGACGTAAGCAGGGATTTAGGAATTCCTACTAATTCCCAGCAAAAAAGGCAAATTCTTACCTGCCAGTCCTTGAAACAGAAAGAAACATTTCAGTTTCTCATCCACTTACTGATCTATTTGCAGATTATCCATCAATGTTTGAAGACATGATATGCAGAAATTATTTAAAAAAAAAAATCCCCACCTACATAACAGTTATTTTCCCATAAGGAATCATTTGAAAAATTACCTTTTCTCTGAGATATATATTACTTGTTATATGTTTTAATACAACTATATGTATTTAGAAAGGGTGGCTTACAAACATCATTAAAAAACATATTAATCTTGCTTATGTCTTTAAATTATTCATTCCAGGTCATTCTCTAGTACCTCAGTCAATTTTTGTATGCTACTGGTGTTACAATAAAAACATCATGGAAATGTTTCAGATGTTTAAAATGTATTAGATTCTCTTTCCCATATCTTCACTTCCAAGGCCGGACCAGCTTCATTACAGGAGGCCAATTTTTGCTGTCATTATAGCAATTGTAAATGTGAAATAAATGCATTAATTTCAATATGGTTGTTCACAAGAGAGTTTGTAATATAATCCTTCAGTGTTTGGCTCTACCAGATCAGTATAGAACAGATCTCTGAAGGAGAAAGAAATGAAATTAAAATGTGATATAATATTAAAATTGCATTATTTGTGTGCGTTCAGTTGACATATAGGTATGTGTCTTTTTCTTGGCTTTTGTAGACACCAATATTAAAGGTATGAAACACCGCTGTCCATATTTAAATATTTTTTGATGAATATATTTTTGGGAGGGACTTATCATGTGTGTAGGTGTACTTAAATGTCATTGTCATCATCGTTGTCATCCTCATTATCATCATCCATGTATGCTTACAGACCTATCCACGCAAAGCTCCGTATAGTGCATGGTATAATTTGGAACTGATCTTGAAAGATAGCTACAGCCACAGCAGGAAAGGCAAGGCTCTGCTGGTACACATTTCTTACTGCATTTCATTATGTAAAAATAATAATGATGAGGTGGCTGTAGCCCTTTGTATTGGTCTTCTTCCCTGTTGGAGTGATAAATGACAAAGCTGTCATTTATAGTGCTGGAAAATGTATATCTTGCCCAAACAAGATGAAACCATTTTCAAATGGCCGGGTTTGCAATACTCAAGTTATTTTAGAGTGAAGGGTGAAGAGCCTGGATCATTATATGTATCAGTCATTGTCATATAGTATCATGGTACAGGGACTGTTCTTTTATCTCCTAAAGCCAAACTTCTGATTGAAGGCTGACCTAGACAGATGGGGAAAAATAAGCATGCTCATGATATAAACCTGGGTAAATATTTCAGTGATGTAGAATGGCTCTTGTAAACCACCAGGCCCTTGTATTTGTAACGCATTGATGACCTATATGTCAGAATCCATTAAAATTGCTTAGGGAGCAAGTCTTGAGAAATCAAACTTTGACATTTTTTCCATTGAACTTATCCGAACCAGTGGTATTTTAATTTAACTTATTTCCAGCCAGGGATATTTAATCATAGTCTTCCATATGAGCTGTGCCTCAAACGATAAGATAACCTGCTGAGCTCATAGTGCAATAGAAAACTTTGGTTTACTTGACTCAAAACAAGTGTGTGCATGTGTATAGTAAAATCTGGTTTTTATATTGCTTTTCTGACCCTTTCATTCAATACTAGTAATGCAATCACTCACTGCAAATGCAGAGGAAGTGTGGTTATGGCCTAGGCAATAATATACTTAAACCTTAAAAAAAAAAAATTTTTCTAAATGTGCCTGTCAGAACATGTTTTTTCCCAGAGTTTCATGCTATTTCCTAATATTCCCCTGTGTCTGAGGAATTAGTTTAAATGTATTTTCCAGAAATTGAGATTACTCTCTTTCAGGGGAATATTAAAAATAACAGACGTGTGACTTCTTAACCTGTCTGATCTTTCTTTGCCGTCAGGACTAGTACAGCGCAAGGATGGTGGCAATCTCTTGCTGGCTGTTCATTCACTTCTGTCCCACTGGAGGAGTTGCATGGGTATGTGGCCTGAAACCTCTTCATAGAATCATAGAATGGCCTAGGTTGGAAGAGATTATCTAATCCAACCTTCCTGCCATGTGCGGGGACACCTCTCAACTAGACCAAGTGTGAGGGACCACTATGAATGTCTCAAACAGCCTGAAACTTACACAGGCTGCAGCTGCTTGCCTGGCACCCGTTGTGTTGTCACATGGGTGACTCAGCACCTTCCTGAGTCCCCTGTCCCAGCCCTGCACTGGTGGAGCTGTGGGGGCAGGTAGGGCTTGGAGCTGTGGCTGCAAGAAGCCAGGAGAGGGAGGGGCCCCCACCATCCACCAGACCCATTCCTGGTAATTTTCCACAAGAGGTAAACAACACAATGTGGCAGGAACTCGACTGTGTAAAAGGCGAGAACTCCGAGCAGTTAGGCGCTTTTTTCTCCCTGCCACAAGAAGATTGCTGCGTGTGCTGTGGTCGAGGTCATCGCAGGATCCAAGGTTGGTGATCTTTCTTTTCTATCCTTTTCCTTTCTCTCTTTTCTTAGTCTTAACAAAAGACTGTCTGTGGCAAGGCCAGTTCTTTTGCTCACTAATGACTCTTTGTTGTGAGGCTGTTGACTGTGCCAAGTGGAGGGTTGAAGCACATCCTTGTTAGTTCTTTGTTGGTTGGTAAATAAACTGGTGTTAGGATCCTTGGTGTGACACCTCAATCCTGGCCTGGGAATCGGTGATCCTGAGTCATCATCCTGAAAGCTCGGGACGTGACACCAGGTTACTCAAGGCCTCATCCAACCTGGCCTCGAACACCTCAAGGGACACCTTCTCTGGACAATTTATTGCAGTCTTGCCACCCTCATACTGAAGAATTTTTTCCTAAAATCCAATCTAAATCTAGTCTCCTTTAACTTAAATGCATTTTCCCTTGTCCTATCACTGGACACTTTTGGAAAAAGTCCCTCCACAGCCTTCCTGTAGGTTCCCTTCAGGTATTGGAAGGCAGTTCTAAGGTGTCCCCGGAGTCTTCTCTCCTCCAGGCTGAACAATTCCAGCTCCCGCAGCCTGTCCTCACAGCAGAGGTGCTCCAGCCCCTGGATCATCTTTGTGGCCTCCTCTGAACACGCTCCAACAGATACACGTATCTCTTATGGTGGGGGCACCAAAACTGGACGCAGTATTTGAGGTGGGGTCTCACAAGAGCAGAGTAAAGGGGGAGAATCACCTCTCTTGACCTGCTGACCACGCTTCTCTTGATACATCCCAGGATGGGGTTGGCCTTCTGGGTTGCAAGTGTGCACTGCCGGCTCGTGTTGAGTTTCTCATCCACCAGTACCCCTAAGTCCTTTTCTTCAGGGCTGCTCTCAAGCCAATCACTGCCCAGCCTATATTGGTGATTGGGATTGTCCTCCCAGATGGAGGACCTTGCACTTGGTCTTGAACTTCATGAGGCTCATGTTGAGCTTCTCATCTATCAACACTCCTAAATCCTTCTCTTTAGGGCTACTCTCAACCCACTCTGTGCCCAGTTTGTATTTGTGCCTGGGATTGGCCTGACCCAGATACAGGACCTTGCATTTTGACTTCCAGCTGGAGAAATAATTGGACACATATATCAATACAAAATATCCTCATGTGAAAGGAGTACAGATGATGCTTCATTTTGAGAGTAATGGCCTATCACTTTTAGTTTCTATATATTATACCTTGAGATGTTTTACAACAAAAGGCATTCTAGCTCCATCAGGTATTAGGAGCTTGAAAACATCCACCATTGTGCAACCTGCAGGAGGTATATCCAGCTCTAACACACTGAAATATTCGTTTAACAAGACAGTGAATCGAGCTTGGGGTTGGGTTTTTTTTGTGTGTGTCTGTCTCTGGTCGATATATGCTGGCATGTTTTAAAGAAAACAGGCTGGATGTTTCTTAATGTTCTTGGTGCCAGTGTTGTGGACCAGTGTAATTTTGTGGGGGTTTTCTTTGTCTTATAGTGAAATATGTGTTTCTTTAACAGGTTTGCATTTGAAAGGTAATAATGGGAATAATGGTTTCCTTCACATAACTATGCTTCAAGATAGTTTTGTATTTCGTTTCTGTAATAGCAATGTGAGAAACAAAGGTAACAGTAAAATGGCACTTTGTTAGAGCACTTGCCTGCTCAGTACATGTCTTTTAATGGCATTTGCTTTGAATTCTGACAAGAGTAAGCTGTAACTATGTGTCAGCTTTTGAAAAGCGATAAGTCTAGCCAAGTGAGATGAATTCATACATATTCTGTTGTATTTTTTTGTGAATTCTGAGAAATATCAGATAGTTACTGTATTAGAGATTTGTTTTGCCTAACTTTCACCACTAATAAATTAGGCATCTAATCTAAGCTCCTGCCATGTGCTCTCTAGGTACCTTCAGGTGGTGAATCATCCCTTCTGTCCAAGAAACGTATTTTAGGAGGGTGAGTCATTCTCCAGAAATGCCCACCAGCTTCCAGTGACTGTCAAGGAGGGTAAACTTAGACTGAGGGGCTAACTTTTGCATGTCTAAAGCATGGTAAAATGAAGTTCATTTTTCCTTTCCCTTTTTACCTGTAATTTATTTATTACCATGGTCATGTTTGTTCTGAAAGGAGAGAAGCACAGAATTACACCGTGATTATTCCATTATTCCAAAACTATTCTATAGTTTTACTGAATTAAATCATATGTGGGCTAGGAAATGAGGTATCTCACGTGGCATTCCCACAGTCCTTTGAATATGTGCAAGAGTGCTCTCTACTCAGAGGTATAAAGAGGCAGTAGATTGCTTTAATTCAAATATTGTGTGGTCAGTGTTGTCTCATCTTACTTCTTTCTTGCTTATGGTTAATTTTGTAAGCAACAGAAATAATAAGCACTTTGTTTCTCCTGTGTAACATTACTTGAGGCTTTCAAATGACCCCCATGTTTTTAGGTGACAATTCTCAGACTCTGCAGTGTGATTCTTATGATAAGCCTTGCAGGTGCTCACCCTCACCCTTTTTTCAGTATTCATCACATTTTACTTTCTTGCAGTAACTTGCTCCATTAATTTTGCCCATAGCTAACTTAGTGTATGTTTGCATCATTACTGTAAGTTTTTGACTTTCAATTGTTAAAAAAATAAGTCAAAGCAGATATTCCAGCCTGATTATTATTATTAATGTTGTTACCATCAAATTCTGTATCTAGCAGTTGTCCTGTTAGTGACCGTTTTATACCACTGCCTGCTATGGTATGAGTATATGATATTGTTTTAGCTATTTTATTTTTTTTTAAGAGTAACATGTAATATAGCACAGAGAAAGCATTTCTCTCTTTCATCCATCCTCTCCAAGGATATTTTTAATACCTTCAGCAAATGAACCTTTCCATTCCACCTACAGAGAATTGTCCTCACAGTCTGGGACCTAAATTTAGGTACAATACAACTTGTAATGTACTGTGGTATGTGATTACTGTAATAGTTACTGTAACGTACTATGGGGCCATGCTACACAGTCCAGGTTAGTTTAACCTAGTGCTATGTTAAATAGGCAGAAGAAATACTGTCAAATGTCATAGCATATGGTGTTATTTCCAGCAAGTCTGTGGGCGAGGCAAGATGAATTTCTAAGAGCTCTTTCCAAGCTTTAGCAAGCTGCCATCAGTGCTGGTGCTAATCAGTGTTGGTGTTTGCAGTCTCATCAGAAGGATTTTCTACAAGGTCTCTCCATGATACTGAACTAGTTCTTCATCTGTTGATTACAGGTCACAGTGGGGATTGCTAACCGGGTGGGAACTTCCTCCTTGCTAGAAATTAGTTAAAGGGCTAGTTTTTTGTAGCCCTTGCAAGAACTGGTAAATTTGTTTGAACTGTTGGAGTGACAAAAAGACAAATTATCTGAAAAATGCTTGTGTGTAAGGAGGAAGTTTCTGATCTGCCAAGGTAGCTTTACCGTGTGAGCAAAGGTAAAGGTGAAAGCGGACAGAAATACCGACAAATATTACATTATCCTGTTACTTGGGGGAATCACAGTAGGCAAGGATTGCTGTGTTTCTGCGGACACAGTCCTGTTGATGAATGTCAGCCATGGGAACATGTAGATTAACTCATCTGTGCTCAGCTGTTGCTGCCTAACTCCCACTAAAGCCAGCGAAGTCACACAGCTAAATTTGTACCCCTGCTGCAAGAATGCTGTGAGGAAAGTTTTGCTAAATACCTAAGCAAGCTGTTACATCTGAATTAAATCCTCACCAGCACCACATCCAGGGTCTGTTGTACATCCAGGGGGAGAGGAAAAAAAGGGACATCCACGGTAAGGCAACAGACCTGAGTCAGTAAAATATCCTTGCCCATGGCAGGCCCTGGGAGCCAGTGTGGCTGCTGTGGTGAGCTCAGCTTGTCCCTGGGCAGGTAGCTCAACCCAGAAAGAGCAAAACAGCAAGCAAAGGAGAGAGAGTGCTCTCAACTCCCTTTCCATGCATTTCTCTTCTTCAAAGGCTTTCTGTTTTTCATAAGGTAGTGCCAATGGTTTGTTGACAAACCTCTTCAGCAGCAATTTCATGATCCCAGCTAACCTAAATAACGATGCTGGAAACAAGGATAGACAAGAAGTATTTTACCTGTCATTCGTGTTGCTTCTAGGTATGAGGAACCAAAGCACCTCATCAGCTTATCCCACTGCCATTTTAACCTCACTTATCATACTGCGTCATGGTGCACATTTCCATTGGTTATGGTTTCATCAGTAAATGGTGATTGTACTTCTGCATGCTTGTAATACTCAGGTTTCAGAGAGTTTAATAAATTTCTAAAGGAATTGGAGTGGGTATGTTTCATGGTTTCAAAGTAGATTTCTGAATAACACATGGTTCCTCAAAACTTAACATCAATCCATTTTTGATAATCATTTCATATGTTGCTTCTGTAGCCAAGTAGAAAATACAGCAGTGAACTTGAGATGCACTCTACTACAAAATCAGTTTTATTCTTAACGTTTAAAAACATCATCAAGTTTGAGAAATCCTGAAAGTTGCAGAAGTGAATCAAAACTCTAATTAGGCTTATAGATTTGAATCTGTACTGATCTTTTAGATTAGAGGCACTGAAGTCCAGGATTAGAAGGGCTTTGAGCAACAACTAATATTCTCAGAAACGGATACTAAGATCTAAAATTTTTCTGGTAAGAGACCAGAAAAATCCTCAAATTGAGTTTTCTTATGTTTTTTCTTAGAACTTGATGTGGGGAACAGAACCAACTTGTACTGCTACCTCACTTTAATAAGTTTTTACTCGGTAACATACTTATCACAGGCTTTGCCTGGAGTGTGCTATGGTCACAGATTCTTTAGTCGTACCATAAGATCTCTCAGTATTATTGCACTTGCAGTCTCCATTGAGCATGAGAGGTGCAGAGCTTTCCATACCCTGTCACCTAGGCAGCAGTGGGATTTCATGTGCTTATAGAATCATAGAATGTGTTGGGCTGAAAGGGACCTTTAAAAATCATCTAGTCCAATCTAGTTGAGACACAAGGTGGATTCATTTGAATTGAACCACAGAACCATAGAGTAGAACCATAGAGTGTGTTGGGTTGGAAGGGATCTTTAAAGGCTATCTAGTCCAATCCCCTTGCAGTGAGCAGGGGCATCTTTAACTAGATCAGGTTGCTCAGAGACCCATCAAGCCTGACTTTGAATGTCTCCAGCGATGGAGCCTCCATCAGCTCTCTGGGAAACCTGTGCCAGTGTTACACCACCCTCATAGTAAAGAAACCCTTCCTAACATCTAATCTAAATCTACTCTGCTCTAGTTTAAAATCATTGCCCCTTGTCCTGTCACTACATGTCCTTGTGAACAGTCCCTTTGCAGCTCTCCTGTAGCCCCTTTCAGGTACTGGAAGGCTGCTATAAGGTCTCCCTGGAGCCTTCTCTTGTCTAGGCTCAATAACCCAAATTCTCTCAGCCTGTGTTTGTAGTAGAGGTGTCTGAGCCCTCTGATCATGTTTGTAGTCCTTCTTTGGACCTGCCCCAGCAGGTCCATGTCCTTCTTGTGTTGAGGGCTCCACAGATGGACACAGTAGAAGAAGGGCTTTTAGAAAATCTGAGTTTGCACTTCAAGGGAAATACTGCCATGAGGACACTGGTAATATGCAGGTTCACAAGAGTGATGTAACCTTAACCCTGTATAGCTTTACTTCATGTAGGGTAAAAATATATTTGAAGGAAAAAAATTAAAACCTTCCTATAATATCCTGCATATATTGTACTTTCTAATCAGAGAACCAGATATTAAAGAAAGGCCATATTTTTTTTTTCTACGTATTCAGTAGGCTGTGGCATTGTGTGTAGCTTCCCTACGTTGCAATACCTTAAAGCAGTTTGCCCAGTTTGCCCAGCACTTAAAAAGTAAACATAATATTTATACTTATCTGCCAGACAATGATATAAACACTACTGTAGATAAGGAGCACTCTTTTTTTTTTTTTTTTTTCCAGAAGTACTAGGTAGGGCTCTAGGGAATTTTTTTCAGAAGTATTAGGTAGGACTCCAGGGAGATTTTCTAGGTTTTCTGAGAACTGCCAAACAAGAAACAAATTTTATTCTATATTAAACCTGAAGTGAATACATTACTGTCAAAGTAGATATTACTGGTTTACCTCGGTGTACTTTTGAGCAGAAATTGGCACTATAGATTCTGTCTGGGTGGGTGCTAAAAATGAACAGATGGATGCTTTTTGCCACATTTTATCTTAAGCACTGAATAAAATAGTAATGACGTATTTGACTATGACAGCTTCTGTAACTGGAAGTCTCAGAAATAAAAAATGTTACGTTAATGCATATCCCTTCCTAACTTACAACCTGTTCTGGTTTGCCTCTTGATGACTGAACTTTTCTCCTTTACATACAACTCTAAATTTACGTTTTATTAATATCACCACCTAGGCTAGACTTGGAAAGAACTAATGATCCCTCTGCTTGAAACCACAGGCAGTGTTTGGCATTATGCTGGAGTGATTTATCTCTCTCAGATTAAGCTGCATACTTTGGGTGAGCACTGGATTGTCACTGGCATCCTAATCAAATACAAAGCAGTCATTCTGTCCTGAAAGTTGGTAGTTTGGGTTTTTTTGTCAGCAAGTGAGAATGCAGAACTTCCCAATGCAGGAATGAGAAAAGCAAATGCTGCTTTGATAGGGAAACATTAAGGAAAATTTGCAGCATGGCTAAGCAACTTTTAAAGTGGATAAAACTTTTCTCTGTTAAGATTTTTATGCATAAAAGCTTTTCCAATGCCTCGTTTGCTTATTTTATTGTAGAGTTGTATTTTAATAAAACAAATAAATGATGAAATAAAACTATACAAATTCTCAGTCTGTTATAGTTTTTCCTTAAAATTGGGTTCATTATTCAGTATGGCTGCCATAAATTTTTAATTATGTCTATTAATGTAATCTTTTACAATAATGTTCATGAGATAGCCTTTAATGGTTGGTTTCCTAGATTGCCACTAGTCTCTGTATACACTGTTTGTAGAAGTGTCAGACAGATGATGCAAATTGTGCAAAAGCTGCAAAGCTACAAAATTAGCTAACCTCTGCTCTTGATATTTTTATCTTCCATGTGTTGCCTTTTTAAAACAGGTTAATAGTCTCGTTAGAATTGGCAATGACAGAGGGTGACACCATCACTGAAATAGAGGCAGTGAAAAATATCTTGTTATTTTAGCTCTCTGACTATGTGGTTTTTTTCTTGAGGTCCATCTGCTACCACTGGCTCAGAAATCTGATTTAGATGCACTGCAGTGCCCTTTCATTCCAGAAACTGCATAAATGCAGTACTGAATCACAGTCTTAAATCTAAGTGGGTGGAAAGCACATTTCGTTTTGCTACAGCTTGAATACTTCTATTTCTTTTTCCTCGCTTCTGGGAAACTTGAGTGCTTTCCTCTTCTAGTAGTGGGATTAGACATAAAGCTTAAAAAGCTTTCTTTCATTGAAGGAGGCACTACGGGTTGCCTGGCTTTCACTCTGGTCTCCACTTGCTTTAGACACAGCCATTCATCTCCAGCTTGCTTCAGTTCAGTGCAAAACTTGGCAGAAGTAAATTTCATCTCACTGTTTCACTAGCTTATCACGTCTCACCAGCGCTGGTTTCTCTGCCCACACTTCTTCCTCTGCTTGTCTGCATCACCTCTCCAACACCTCTTGTATCAACTCTGCCTACTCTTGCTGGCAAGTGTTGCAAAATACTCTTTGACACATCATTTTGGGAGCTGGTACCCAACTACAAGGCAAAAAGGTTATGGCTGAACTTGGGGCATTCATTCAAACTTCCATGAGCTCACCCTCATTTCCTGGAGCTCCATGTCTATCCCCTCAGGGTAGGGAAAAGAGTTGTCAGAAACAGCTAATATAGATGAGCTAGGTCCACAGATACCAGTCTAGATCGGTCTCCTCCAGTGGGTGGGTGCCTCAATTATGGGAACAGAAAGAGCTGCTATGGCAGTGCTACCACAGGAACACATCAAGATCAGCTTGCTTATGAGCACTAACATCACTTTGCCAAATATGAGAGACTCATCTTTGCAGATTCAGTGCCAGACTAATGACCTCTGCCTACCAGTGAGCGAACACAGATAAAATCAGGCTATCAACTTGTGTTACATGGGAAATGCCACATACTTCCCTGTCTTTTTCCCTAGTTTCCTGTTGTAATAACAGGGACTTCACAGGTTCTCTGCCTGGCTATCAGCTCCTCCCTTGTGGAACATGAATTTGGACGCTTACTTAGAAGCCTGGATGCCCTGAACATGACATGGGCTGTCATAGAACCTAGCCCATGGGCACAGAGCACTTTATAGGCCCAGTATCTCATGAGAGTACTTTATATCTGTCACTCAAGGACAAGGTTATACTCTTGTCCTTGCTTCCAGAATCAATACTGACTGTGATCACAGATAGCGGTACCCTGAGATAAGGCCAGTCTCTTTACCTTTTTTCTTCCTGCCTTTCATATATGCCCACAAAAATGTCCTTTCAGGACCTACAGTCTGGGCCACAGTAGAAGTTTGTGTGGGAGGGCTAGTGGAAATAAGCACCTAAATATCTCCTTGCTGGTGCGTTTTACGAATTTCAGGTCTGGTTGGGAGTGAGAGCTTTGCTGGTGTGCAGAGGGACTGCAGTGACCAAAACTTGTCTCTCTGCTAAGTGTTTTAAAGGAATTTTGTAACTGAAAGAAGTGCATTTCCTGTCAGAGTTTCCTCATGGGGATTTCTCTGGTAGGATAGATATGGTGTGCAACTTCAGAGTGAGAAATGTAATCCTAGCCCTTGAGATAGGAGGTATTGATTTTTTTACAACTTAAATCTCCTTTGTCAGTCTGTCCTGGTGTGCCCTGCCTGGATTTATCCCAGACGTGACCTCATGCTGCTTTCCAGACACTTTCTGAGCAGAAAGAATTTTATTCTTGATGGGTTTCTTGTCAGCAACTGGTATTGTACTGGAAAATAAATGAGCGTTACTCTGTGGCTCCTCTCAAGTAACAGGGAACTGCGGCCAAGCTCCTGTGAAACCATGAATACTTGCTAGAAGCAGCTCAAGACATCTGGGTGCTGAAGCCTTCCTTTTGTTTCAAGGGTTGGGTCTAAATGCCTGATAGAACACACCCTGGCTAAGCTAGAGCTGTGCCTGGGCTGGTTGAGCAGGTGACTACTACAATCCTGTAAACCACACCACTTCTGAGATCTCCTGGCCCTCTTTTCAGTGGAGTCCTCTTTTTTTCTGGGTTTGTCTCTAGCATATTCCAATACTTTGCAATATTTCTAAGTCTAGTTTAAGTGGTTCTTCATAAAAAAGCTTCATATATTAAGTATAATCTGACAGATCGTGTTGCAGATTTTCTGAAATAAAATGCTGACTAAAGCCAGTCTAATCCTTCCTGGTGCAAGTATTATCAAGAAGGTTTACCCCCAAAAAATCATGCTTGCCCAGTGGCTCTTTCAGTTGAGATAGCTAACTAATTTCATTAGGAACCAAAAGATCAGTAACAAAAGAAGTTTGGCAACTTAAAGGTTGTATCTTCCCATAAACATTTAAAAACACTAAACCAACACCTTCATGACTGGAAATGAAAATAAACATGGCGTCTTCACAGAAGAAGTCCCCTAGAGAGATGACCTGTCTGAAAGATTAGTCAATTAGAGTTTGAAAGCAATTTGGAAAATATTTTAAATATATGCCTCAGTTTGTCCAGCCTCACTGAGAAGTAAGAGATGGTGACAGTGAAAAAAGGCCACCAATCTAGTTACTTGACTTTCCCCTGGGCTTTCCAGAAAGTCAAAGGCATCTGCCCATAAACTCTTTCAATTTATCCCCAACCCAGTCTTTCATACCTTTTCCTGCTTCTCAGTTTCCAACAAAACGAGAGCAAGTGAAATTACAGATGCTGTACAGTAAGTCCAAAGATAAAATGTGAGTCACTTTCTGTTATAAATCTAATTCTGGTTGCTTCATCCCCATCCAATCAACAAATGATTGATTTTTTTTTCCCTCCCTTTTTAAAGTCTGTTCTGTCTGAAATTGGCAGGTAGAGCAAAGCTGTAGCCAGAGGTACATTTTTTCTGGAAAAATGTCAACATAATTGGACAACGTCTATTTTGAGGACAAGGGCCTCTAAAAAAAGAGAGTTATTTCATTTTTTAAAATACTTTTCTTTTCTGTAAAAATCTTATTTCAGAACAAGTTTGACCTAGAAAAGTCAGGATATTGGAGATCCTTGCTAGTGTGAATTTTGGCAGTCCAGAGCATCTCAGCAGGCTTTAAACAACATTGCCAAAAGTCCTGTGGAGAAAATTAATCTCTAGCAGAGACAAGTTGCTTCAGAAAATAAACCAAGGGCTTAGACAATTTGCCATCGTGAAGCATCTTCAGCAATTATAAATAACCTGCCTCACTCCCTCTCTCATTCCTTTCTAGCTGTGCACTTGACTCAAAATTATTTCCTGTGCCTGGAAATCCATGCCACCAGCACGTCTCTGGTATGGTTGAGCAGGTGGCAGCAGGTAAGATCATGAAGAATTTCAGTTAAGATAGAGCAGAAAGGTTATGAGATTGGGCAAACAACTTTTATCATTTTGTTAACAGTTAAACCGAAAAGAGGAAATCTGGGTCTCAGTTGATGTTGCTGGGCTTAGGGACGAGGGCTGAGCAGGACAGTAGTCAATAAATGGGATATATAGCAAGACAACAGATGACTATATCAGCAAGACTATACATGACCTACTCTTGTCCTCCAAGCTTCTGCTACACAGAAAGCGCTAATCATTTTGAGTAAATAGAGCTATAAGCAACAGCGAGACAAAAAGGTATGAAAAAGAAATTATTCAGTGGGCAGAAAAAGCAAGGCTTCTCTCTTCAGCATTTTTCCATCTGTTGGTCTCCATTGAGAAACTGAAAAGGCAGCCGCTGGGGAGTCCTCATCTGCTGGCAGTCCAAACTGATTATTTGATTTGCTTTTGCACAGTTGCAGTGCTGAATGTCTGTGTTCCAGCAGGAGCTGGCTTTTACAAGGCTTTTTTAGCCTTCACAGCCATTGGTTTTCTCCTAAGGCTTTAGATTTCAAAATATGCTCGAATCTAACATAGTGTAAATTGAAAGATTATCCAAACATAAATGACTTTAAGCTTCGAGGGCGAGGGGAGGAGAATGATACCGCATTTTTCAGTTGAGGCTAGTTTTTTTTGTAGCTTTGAGTTGAAGAAGTAATAGCAGTATTTAAAGGAGTCAGCAAGGGGCTGTATTAAGAAGAATGTCTTTCATGGCTATGAACATGCTGTCCATCTAGTGTTTTGTGTGATTCATTCGAATTTGCCATGTGAGGCATTTTTCTTCTTAGTACATTTGTCACAGTTTGCAATTGTTCTTTGTGTCAGAGAGATCCACATATTTACTTCTTCTGAGGCCCTAATTTCTGTGGACCTCCAATACTGAGTTGAAGCGGGCCAGGCTGATCCGACTGATGTTAATTTGAACTTTCTCTTCTTGTAATGTTTACAGCACAACCTCATCACATATTCCAAGTAAAGATAAAACAAAGAGAGCTTCCCTCTTTGAGAATATCTTATCTTCTGGAGTCACACTCTTAAAAATTAAAATCAGAACAAAAAGAAACTATTGGTTTCATTTTTACTTATGTTTAAGTCCCCAGAATTCATACTAGAAGTCACTGATGTCTTGGGGGACCTCCCAATCAAGCCACTGCAAAAATCCCAAGTATTTTCTGAAGACTTTTTGAGGTACATGTGAGTGCCATGGCCCCTACCTGATCCTGCCTCTGACTGTCCTCCCAATACCTGAATCTGAAGTCAATATGTGGATTGTTCAACATGTGGGATGAGCTGTATCACTTTGAACAGATCATCATGCCATTATGATGATCTGACCAGGACAATCTAAGGAAACAGACAATAACTATGATGCTGGACTACTGTTACCAAGGTATTACTTTGCTTTGTATTGCTGGTAAAATCCTTGCAAGAATAC
>NW_009709763.1:0-285 GCF_000703405.1 Apaloderma vittatum
AGGAAGGAAGGGAGGGAAGACATGTCACGCTGAGCGCCCTCGTGGTGCTGGTTGGTTGGGCAGCGCGAGCGGCTCTGGCAAGAGATGCGGCTCAGCAGCGCTGGCGGGAGTGCCAGCGGCAAAGCTGGAAGCAGGGCCTGCAGTCCCTGCACAACGAGAGCAGAGGGGCCTCGGTGTTAGGGAGGAGAGTTGGGGTCGGAAGCACCGTGTCTCGGCCCTGCAGAGAACCAGGTGGTGGCGAGGAGGGCTGGAGCTGCTGCTGGGTCATCGCAGGGGGCCCCCGGG
>NW_009709763.1:675-1359 GCF_000703405.1 Apaloderma vittatum
GATGCCCGCTGCCAGCGTGCTGGGAAACCGGGGTCCCGGCATCAAGCCGGTTGCTCTTGATGGGCCTGGCCCTGCCCAGCTCTGTGGGGGCCCCTCACTCACCGGTCTGCAGTGGCTGAACCATGGGCACCTTGCAGGGCTCCAGCAGAGAGCTGCTCATGGGCATCTGGCAGGGCTCCGGTGGAAAGATGCTCACGGGCACCTCACAGGGCTCCGGCGGAGAGCTGCTCTCCCGAGGAGCCCGTAGGTGCCTGTTTGCCTCAGGGCATCTCTCCAACATCCTGTGAAATAGAGAAAAGCTTGTGTGTAGGGTGCGGGCAGCTAAAGCAGATGTCTCGGCACCACGCGGCTGCAGGGAAAGACGTGGGCTGTGCTCAGGCAAGGTCACTCTGAACTAACGCTGGGCACAGTTCGCCAGCTCCACGCTCCTGCCCTCTCCCATCATCGTCCCGTCAGACACTGCAGGGACATGGCCACACTGCTAGGAAGATGTCATTCCTGCAGGTCTTGCTTTCCATGGCCATCTCATCCCTTCTTGGCTTCATTTTCTGGCCTCGCTCTGCCTAGATCTATCACTGGCTCTGCCCTTGCTGAGGCAAGATCACTCTGAACTAACGCTTGGCACAGTAGGAAGGGGTTTCGGAAGAGAACGCCCAAGAACTGAGCAGACAGTTCCAACACACA
>NW_009709763.1:1430-30388 GCF_000703405.1 Apaloderma vittatum
AAAGGCAGAAGCTCCGCCAAATTCCCCCTAAACAACTCACCCTCTTCTCTTCCTGCACAGATGCTTCACAACGCACAACAGCGTCCAAAGCAGCAGGGAGACCAAGAATGTCCAGACAGCGGATATGCAGAACTTCAGGACGTCTTCAAGCTCTGCAGCACCGGAGGTTCTCTCACCTGCCCCTGAAGGAACAATTCTGCACGTTAGTGTGTCCTGCGCGGTACTGGTAATCTCACAGGAGCTCCGACGTTGCCGGCCAATGTTCTGTCTCAGTTTGTTAGAATCTCTGAAGCAGTGAACATCCTGGGACTGCAATCTTTCCTTCAGTGCAGTAGAAACAAAGGGAACCCTCAAAGCACCTGCAAAGCAACGCGCTCTGGTGCCTCCCTCTCTCCTCTCGGCTTTGCTTATGCTCTGCGGTGGCCGTAATCCAGCTCCCCTGCTGTCAAGGGTTTGCTGCCCTTTCTTGGCCACCCCTCACACTTGTGCACCATTTCTTTTGCTCTCACCTACCTTTGCCCTCTGAGGCTTGCTCGTGCCGCTGCCTGAAGACTCCCTGTGACCCTTTGGGACAAGCCGTCCCCCTGAACAGAGGTCACCGGGCCAGAGGGACCGGTCCCCGAGAGGACGGAGTCAGGCCCCCTCAGGAGCCTCGCTCTCCCCCTTTGCCCAGGCACTACTCACACGCCCCCGGCCTTCAGGACTCGTCTGCCACAGACGGGCCCCTGCAAGTCTGCCCAGTAACTGCAGGGTCAGCCGTAACAGGGGAGGTTTAGGTTGGATACTGGGGGAAAAAAAATTGATTAAAGCATTGTCAAGCACTGGAACAGGCTGCCCAGGGAAGTGGTTGAGTCATCACCCCCGGACGTATTTAAAAGATGTGTAGATGTGGTGCTTAGGGACATGGTTTAATGGTGGACTTACTAGGTTAACGGTTGGACTCGATGATATTAAAGGTCTTTTCCAACCTGAATGATTCTATGATTAGATTCTATGATTTCCCCAACCTTTACAAAACCATAATGCTTCTGTCGCTGGTACCTGTAAGGCTTGCACTTTCCAGTTTGCTCACACAAAAATAAGTTGAAGTCTAAAGCCACTTTCAGCTGCCACTTTCAAGCAAACATCAAATATCAGATGCATCATGGCAAAATTAATTCTGTAAGTTACAGATGCTTGAACTCGGCTCCCATTTTTTTGGTATGCTGCAATGGTTATTTAAATTAGAAGAATGTTACGAAGCCCAGTGGACATAACATGCTGTAGGACACAGCAGTGGTTGTGTTGCTAATCAAACACTAACTGAAAGTATATTTCTCATGTAAGAATATGAGCCTTAAAAAAGTCTCTAAGACAGATAACAGAACTTAGGGCATTGCAGTGCATAACAATCAGGCTCCTCATTTTCATTTGTCGTTCTACGCAGACTGCTTCATGAGTCTTGGGGCATTTAAGTGTTTTAGTTTGGATCAGGCATGCCCTTTTAAACTAAATGCTGTCATCATCTCTGCTTACAGCGCATTGATTCAGTGTGGAGTAGTGTTGAAGTGCATGAAGTAGATCCTTTTCAAATGAAGCTAAACTGACAGGGTGCTCAAGGAGTGCCCCTAATGCATTCCAGCCACAAATGAGCACTCAGTGATAATTAAACTGAACTAGTCAAATACTAGGAATTCCTGAAATGTGGGTAGCTTGGAGCTCATGCCCTTGGCACCAACTCTTGCACTTTGTAGGTCATCTGTTAGTCCTTGGTGCTTGCCAGTGTAGTCAAAGACTTGAACTTTGTAGTTCACAAGGAAGGTCCCAGAAGATTTCTAACATAATATCTGAAAGACTTGATTCATGGTTCACGGCAGGCAGTCAAACTCATCTTCTGAAACTTTCAGGCTGAAAAGTCTGCCAAAGCTCCCAGTTTGTAAATGAGTTTTCCCATACTGTTATGTCAGGAGCACATCACATCATCCATAGCTATGCAGGTAATTTGAACTGAAGCTGAGGATGTGACACTGTTATCTAAAGGGTAGAGAATGTGCTTCCAGTGTTGCTACTCCAGATCCTGTCAATGGCTTTTGAGGTCCTTAGTTACACCCCTATACCTGTAGCTGATTCCAGGATAGAAGGCAGTGGTGCTACAAGTTAAAAATTAAGATAAATGACTGGGTAGTGCTTTATGGTTAAAAATAACTAAATTAATTTCCAGTAACATATGCTAGCAATTAAAACAATTTTTTTTCTATTAGTGTATCTTGTCATTTTAATATGAGGCCGGATTGTAAGTGATGTAGTACATGTTGGATTTTTGTGAGAAGGCATAGACAGAACCATGGCTGTGGCAAAATCTGAGCACTGTGGATTTCTTGTTATGACCTAGACAGTATCAATTTCATTTTCCTATAGTGCTGCTCACAAGTAAACAGTTTCACACACTAACATGATGTACTCTTTTTACTGAGATCTGCCTTCTTTTGTATGTTTCTTATTACACAGTATATTATAGAGAAGATAAACCACTTTATTATAGTTTTAATCTTGAGCTTTGCTTCAAAAAGGGTAGTTGTCCATAATTTTACATGCCTGAAATCAAACATCATAGCTCAGTTGTCTTCTGGGTTTCTTTAGTATTCATCATAATATTTTCTTCCCATATCTTGTTTTTGAAACAAATATGTTAGAGTACATCAAATTTTTGTTTACTGTATCCAAAAGTTTAAGGCTAATTTCACTCAGCTAAAATAATGGAATTTTCTAATGTGAACCCTTGTAAATAAGGCATGGATGTGGAGGCCAAGCCCTTTTTTTTCCTGATACGCACATTATGGCCTATAATAGAAATTTTGTTTTGAAAGCCAGACTAGACCAAGTCAATAAAATATAGGAAAAAATATGATTTACTAGGTAAAACAAGCATACATGACTCTGAATGAAAATAAGGAGCAGGTCTCACTCGTAACGATATATTGGTTTCAGGCATTTTTTCCCATAAAAAGGAGGGGAAACGCCGAAGTTTGGGCCACCTAAGTTGTTTTTTTTCCAGTGACTCCTAATAGAGTTTAGGAGTGATGCAGGCCAGAGGCAAAAACTTGAAGGCAGCAGCCAGATTGTCTTGGCTTTGTTTTTTGGTGCCACAAACTAGCTGGTTCAGTGTCAGACTGGCCCTCCAGCGCTGATGAGAGCAATCTGACCTCTGCTGCTGGAAATGGTGTGAAGTGCCAAGTCCTACACACGTCTTCTTTGGGAGCTCCTGTGAGTCATGCTACCAGCCGCGCGTACCGGCAGCTGCTGGTTTGACAGCCAACCAACGTAATACAGTCTTGGTAGGAAGGAGCTGCTTACCCACTGCAACTGTATCAAGCCACTGACACTGAGAATTAAGCAGGAATAAATTCGAAGTAAGCATCAGTGGAAGTGAATGGAGAGAGGATACTGTGTAAGTAGCATTATCCATGTGGTTTAGACAGGTGTAAATGTAAGTACACAGAGCGAGGTGCTACCAGAGCATTTTAGAAGAGCAGGCAAATCGGAGTTTTGCCTAGCTGAAAAGTGCAGAAATTGGCACAGAGGTAGGAGCAGATTATTCATTTATTCTTTCTTGCAGTGACATTTCATTACATACAGAAGAAACAAAACCCATGAAGTGAATAGATATTGTTTCTTTCCTAGGGTCGTGAGAGAAAAGAATGCAACCGAAGGGAGTGATGCTGGTTTTATTATTATTCTCTACTGCCTGTTGCTTTCCCAAGAACCAGGCTCTCAGTTGAGCAAGCAGTAATTTAAAAATTTTATCATGAACTTCCTATACAGCATTGCATATTTAATACAAGCAATAAGGGCTGACAGTCACAATTCTCAAGTGGTAGAGTTGGCTAGAACTACACAGGCATCCTTTTACAAAACTTTTCTTAAAATTATATTTTTCAATGTGTAATTTGCAAGTATTGCTCTTGAATGGGATTGTTTCATTTTGAAGACTGGGCTCGTGATCAAAGAGTTATGGCTTTATTCCTCCCTGTGCAATCATTTCCATGCAAAGGCTACAAACCAATTTTTTCCTTCTCCATTTGGCAGGTGCTGCAGCCATCCTTCACCAAAATGGCAAGTGGTTCACAAGATTTGTCTGGTACAGGTGTTTGTGGGGATTCAGTAGGGATGAGGGTTTTCTGTACATCCCCCCCAGAACTGCTAGCTGGTCTGCCCAGCACTTCAAAGCCAAACAGAGCCCTCCCAGGAGGAGGGAAGTAACAGAAGAAACAGTGCTTGGTCTGTAAAAAATAGTTTTACTGTCTTATTTAAGGCTATGAAAAGTACCAGCAATCTAGAGCTTACCTACTCTCTGCTGCTTAGTTTAAAAATAGATTTTCTGTGCTGCTTAGCCACCTGCTGTATTCTCTTCTTATGGATTACCACTGCCCTTTCTTCTGGCTTCTAAACATGTGTGGGTAGATTGCAAGATAGGCATTCTGCTTTTTCGGAGTCAGGACTCAGCCTAATTATAACCTGCAAGATCAAGATGTGACTGTTTTGACTTGCAGAAGCAAAGATGAATAATTGAGTTGTTAACATTTAATTTGTTTAGTTATTCTGAACTCGGTCCACTTTTTACTGTAATTTATTGTGCTTTTGCCAGTGCTGATACCTGAAAACAACCTATGTGTGTGAGCCATTGTTTGCATTGTACTTTCCAGTGAAGTAAAAAGACTTTCAGTAGTGTAAAACCACTTTGTTGTTATTTTATGATTCTAAAGTCAGTGTGTTTTTATAACTTCCCCATGAGAGGAAAACAGGACATAGAATAAAGTTAAATAATATTTCTCTCTAGACTACAGTAATCTAGACAATCTGAAATTTCAAAGAACTATACATCTTTATTTCAATCATAATGACCAGTTACGGTTAATGGATTTCTTTCATCCTAATATCTCTTACTGTGTGTAATAGGCACCTTCAGTGTCCTTGCAGGTAGCTTTGCCTGTGAGGTATTTCATCCTTGAGCATAATTCATAGTTTTATGTCAGCACTTGGTCGGAACAAGACAGGGGGTGAGATGACATAATTGCAGGCTGCCTTTCTGTTGCAGTAGTCTGCATCCTAAGCGCTGAGGGCAATTCCTGTATGTCTAGACCCACCAACACTGAAGTCCTCAGCTCATCTCAGAATAATGATACTGACATATACGTCATTATAGTCTGACAGATCACATCGTCTTCAACCCCTTTTCTCCCCCACAGAGCTCTGGTGTCCCTAGCAATGATGTCAGAAGAAAAATAGATCTCACATATTTTTATGGTGATGGTTTTTCTTAAAATTAGTTCTGTTTGCAGAACATTTGTAACTTTCCATAAACAGTTTCCCAAAGCATGCCTCTCTCACTGCGTTTAAATGCTCTATTTTCCTTATCTGTCTGACTTTTTCTATGAACTCCTTTCTGTCTTGCTTGCACTTAAACTTTGCTTAGTTACTATCGTTTTCACCTATAACTGCATAATCCCCGACCTGGAGCTCTGCTGACCTTTTTTTCTAAGAGAATACATTTCCACACAAAAGAAGAATCACTCTTCCTCACAAGAAAAATTAGAATTTATTATCTGTCTTACTAAGCCAGGCCTGATTGAGAGCGCATGACACTTCATTTAGCATCTGCATACAGAATCCCAAAACTTCACGTATGAAACAGTAGTACGTGACGTATTGCATCTAGGCTGACATTGTCCCACTAAATGTAATCCTCAGTCAAAGATATAACTTGGTTCTAATGTATTTTAACAAGTGAAAAAATGTGTATTGTTTTTGTAGCCTGACATACAGAAGAATCTGTTCTGAAATATTAAATATAGCAGAGAGAGGGGGGTTACACAACAGTATCAACACAGTTGAGATGTTACAGTTTCTACCTATTGTAACAGGTATTATCATCACTACTGTGCTTAAAGAGTGCTACTCTCGGACAGAATTCTTATTTATGTGGATTAAGTGTTATACAAACACAAAATAAGAAGGTGATCCCCGCCCCTACAATGTTATAACTCAACAGGTAAGAGAGTATTGGAAAAGGCTGAGGTAGCTCACACAGCATGGTACAGTTGGCTAGACTTATCCAAATCTGTAGCATCATGGCAGAGGTGAATTTCAAATAGAGATTTTTAAGGAAAATACCGAAGTGGCTTTGTTGACATTTATGAGAAACTCAGCAAGTGTACATTGGAACAGTATGGGAGATAACATGAATTTTTAACAGGCAGATGATAACTGTCATCCTGGGTAGGCTAGATGTAAGAGCTTGAGAGATGGTATGGTGGAGATAGATTGCAAATAGTCTTGAAAATTAAGATAGCATACACTAATACTGTAAAGATGGGAGAACAAAGAAAGGATTGTAAGAGAGGAAGATTTAGAACTTACCATCTCCCTGAATTATGATGAATTATTAAGTTAGTGCATGGCAAGAGTTAGGAAACAGATGTTGCAGCAATCAGTGTGTGGTATAATGAAAATTCGAATGAGTTTTTAGTATGCAGATGAATGCAAAAAGCCTCCTACCAGAAATGTTAGAAGAAAGTCTTGTTAGGATTATGGCATAATTTGGTTACGGAAAAAAAAAGATGGAGGTGGAAAGTGCAGATACGTGGCAGGCTAGATATGACTTTGTCATGCTGACTGAAAAGGAGATGCAACTGAAAGTGTTGTTTTAAACATACTTTTCTCGGGGTCATGTCCCTGAAGAACAAAATCTGAGCCAGATTTTCTGAGACTTTCCTTTGAATAAAAACAGGCAGATCTGATGTGAAGAGATGAGTATTCAAAATAATAACTAAATCACCATAGGGTTAGATCATCATAAATGCTGGAGGTGGGTCTTGAAAGAACTCCAAATGCCGTGAAGTGGTAATGGACAGACATGCAGAGGGAAAACAAGCCAAAAAAAGACAGTCATAGAAACCTAAGGAGGACAAAGTTTCGATAATATATTATTATTTTTCAACTTCAGTTCAAAACCAATGAGAGACATGGGTAAGAGCAGGCTAATTTGTGTCTAAGGAGAGAAGGCTAGTTTACAGAGGCTTGGGGATGAAGCTGGAGAAGAGGTATGTTTAATGAGCTTGGAGATGGGAAGGAAGAGCAGAGCTGTCAGTAGCTGGTGAGAAAAGGGGATCAGAAAAAGAATGTTTTTGATGGGAGCGTGAGAACTGAAGGAGGAGTGAACAGCAGTTTGCTCAGGATGGAAGAACTGAGGCAAACGGAGGAGTTGGAGAAGAGAACTTCTTAATATGTGACATGGGAGAAGGGAAGGAGTTGCAGAAAGGGAAGTTTTGGAAAGCAGATGTCTTCATGTAGAAGACATTAGTGAGATCCCAATGTGGAGAGCAAAGCAAATGCAGGAGCAGGGTAAGAGGGAGGATGATTCAGGGTACTCAAAAACCTACTTGAGATGACAGATGTTCTCCAACTGGAGAATGGAGAATTACATAGCTAGGAAACTGAAGAACTCAAGATGGATAAAACAAACTTGCAGAGGGGAAAGACAACTCTTGGGTGAAAAGTAAAGCAAGTACAAAATGAAGAACAATCCCTGAGATATAAGGAGAAAGGAAAGAAACAATGTGGGAAAAGAGAGAGGACACAAACATTGAAAAATACCGATGATCTGGTAATTGTGGAAAAACTGAGTGACAACGCAGACCTTAAGTAAGAAGCTGAAAGGTATAAGATCATTATTTAAGAGGGAGAAACACAGAATCAGAGATCTGAGAATGTGGCTGATGAAAATCAATGCAAGACAATAAGCTCTGGTGTAGGGTGAGCTGAAGGAGGAATGCCAACTGAACACAGAAGGGAGACGTGAGACTCTTCAGCAAAGGGACTGGATAGATCAGCAAAGACTTAAATGGGATAGGGTGAAAATAAAAGAATGGCTTGAGGTGAAATCAAAGAAGCCTGAAGAGAACTGCTACATGGAGAGCAGACAAGAAAATGACATGGAGAAGTGGAGAAGGATCATATTTAATGGTGCCAAAAATGGAGAAAGTGTATAAGGGGTGTAGCCAGGGAGGAGCATAGGCAGGGAGAGAGCAGAAGCCTGGTGTGATTGCCAGGAGATGAAGTTGGGGAGAGACATACACAGAAAAGAACCTCTAAAAGAGAGTAAAGAGAAACAAAAGGATCCAGGACTTGGTGAGGCTGAAGGGAGTGACATACGAAGAAGTCATGGATGACAGGGGTTTTTTACAGAGACAAAGAGAGTGGGAGGAAAGAAGGGTGTGGGTGTGAAATTTGAAGCTATGAAACAAGACAGGTAGAAGCAGCAAGAAAGGAAGATGTAGCATAAGGCAAGAAAAGATTTTCAAAATTGGACTGTAAAAATAATGGTCCTAAATTGTGTTTAGCCATGTCAGTAGGAAATGGCTTTAAAGAATAGTCCCTCAAAATATTTCTTCTCTCTTCTTTCCAGAGATCATCTGCAAATAGTTGCTCAGATATGTGGGCTTTCCTCCGGGGAGCGCAGAGGAAGATAAACTACCGATTCCTATTCTCTCTTGTTCAATGTGTTCATAAGGCTGGTGCAAAGGCTGATAGAAACCATATTTTGAAAAGTAGACGGTGATTGATTTTGCTGAGAGAAGGCATTGATGTTAACAGCGTCATTCCTAAACAAATTTAGATCTTTCTGTTTCATCACATTTGGCAAGTCTGGTTGGATGATGTCTGCACTGGTGCTTAATATGGACTTGAGCCTGAGTGCAGCCTAAATGGCTGAGACCAGGTTTATGTCAGCAATCTGCACTGGAGGGCTTTGCCGCTTGATAATGATGTTGGTTCCTATTTTAGGCACTTTCCTGTTTCTCCAGCTGCTTCTGCAAATTAGCAGCAGCCATGAAAACTTCTTTCATGAACTTTGCATGGAAGTGGATACCTTTTTTCCCCTGGATGTGGGCCTTGACGTTTCTCTGTGCTTCTGTTACCTGGAATTTGCTTTTTCTGAAGAGTGTGCTCCCTAAAAACCATTCCCAGAGATCAAAAGGGAGCTTCCCCACGCAAGCACGGAATGCCCACTGGCTGAGCAAGTTCCTCCTAGTGTTCCCAGCAGGCAGCCTTGGCTCCTGTGAAATTCAAAGTGTGTGTTTTCACATGTACTGCAAAGCTTTGGGACAGGATCTGTCTCGCTCGAATACGCCTCGCACTCTGTATAATAACTCAGTAACTGGGGTTCTTCAGGTGAAGGGTTTCTGCTCTCTCCTATACAGGGGAAAGGCCAGTTGATCTCATATCTTGCGAGCTTACCAAGGTGCTCCTGACCAGTGTTAGTATTTCAGTCATTATGTCTACGAAGAGCCTGCAGCTACAAAGCTTGTTTCCAAGATAAGCTTTCTCCTTCCTGTTTTTGGAAAGGGATTTGGTTGTTAGGCTCAGGAAGCCACAGCAGACTGCGGTTCTGGTTTGTTTTCTAGGAATGACTAAGAGAGGAGGAGTTTGTACGATCTGACTAAATTCTGATGACGTTGTTAGCAACTGCATTTCTTTAACTGTACATGAGCTTGCTGAAAGTATGTTTTTAATCTTGTAAAACCCTCCTCAGTTTCTGATGTTGCTTCAAACACACATCCTGTTAAAACACACATCCAGTTAAAAAACACACATCCAGTTAAAAAACATATTTTGGTTTACTATATAAGCAGCCAAGTCATCTTAAAAGTGAAATACATTAAGTCAGAAAAATGAAAAAGTTATCTGGTAGACATTTTGCTTTCAAGTTATAGCAAGAAATGCAGAGGCAAGAGTTCCGATCTTGATCAGAATAATGCATATGTGGAATTAAGGACCCAATTGGAGGCTACATCAGAAAGAAGGTAGTGATCTGAGAAGCCAAATTAATGTAGTGCATAAAAGCTGGTTTTGGTCCAGAGTGACAGTTGTCCCAGATTAGCTTCCCTGATGTGATTTCAGCTGCATCAAACCATGACTGCAAATAGCGTCTTGTATTTGATCCCAACCAAGGTAGAAAAGTGTAAGAAAAATATCTGGATGTGAGGACTGATACTCAGTGAAAACCCGAAAGCATAAGGCTTCAGTTCTCCATTGTGGACCACTCCCCGGTGAAACTAGTATTTTCCTTTTCCCCAAAGCTGTGTTGGAACTAGTTATCCTGTACTGCAGTGACATCTACTGAAGAAAGGCGAAAAAGTCTTAGGAAAGCAATGTTGACCTCTCTTAAACATAATGTAATCATCAAAGCTTGAATGTATTTTTAAACACCAAGGGGGCTCATATTTCTCCCTTTGAATATTTCAGAACTATTATTATCTGATCGTTACTCAGCATCCATCATCACAATGTTTCTGGACTTGAAACAAATACATACCTAACTAATTTATTCTGCAGCTTGTTCTGTATGCAAATATTTAACTCCTAAAAGACTGTGGTTTAGTTTTAGTTCTTTCTCCATTTGAAAATGGAAGTGATTTTTTCTTCTCACTGAAGGAGGGTAGAGATTAGAATATAGGGGGCTGGCAAGTATACAAGGTGTTCAGACAGAGTTGATTGCAACCTGAGTGTCTCAGTGAGTGGGAAGAGGTGGACAGGACAAGGAGAGTTGTCCCTTCTGCTATCAAGGTGAAATGCTTGTATCTGTATTATGTAGACCGTATTTGATGATGCGTTTTCTTTATGCTCTCCTCTTGTCGGCAAGTGCTGTTTTATACTGGAAATGAAACTGAAGCCCTATTTTTATTGACTGCTGACTTGTATTACATAAAACCGCTTGTAGATCTGCCTTGTTTGCTGGTGAAGGTTTGTGTTCTGTAGTTGCCCCACCTGGATACTCATATCTCTTTCTTCCAGAGGACCTGATAATGGGATCTAATCTTCCTGCCACTGGCAGCAGTGGTTGCAGGTCTCTGTATCAGGAGGAATCTCTATGCCTTTGAAGGAGGGAGCATCTTGTCCTTTCAATTGTAAGACCCTCCTCGAAGGGATGCCTCCAAGCAGAAGAAATCCCATCAGTGTATGCATGTGCCAAACTACCAAAGAGCTAGGAAAAAGCCATAACGTAGCTGCAAAATGTTGCTTGATTTAGATTACTGTTCTTTGAAGAAAACCTTAAAATACTGATGGGAAGGTTTTATGGTTCTGCTCTCTTCTGTTTTTTCCCAGTCTCCCAGCATGCAACACTTACAGCCTATAATTAAAACAGCTTGCTGCTATTTGCATTTTCATGAAGGGAACCTCTTCTAACATACCGCTCTTAAATCTCCTATTTGATATCAAGTGAAATTTAATTTCAAGGCTTTCCTCTTTGCAGATCAGTTAACTCTTAATGGCTTTTTAGCCTAAATCTATCTCTGCTTCTGTCTGATCTTGTGTCTCCCTTTCCCTCTGATTGCCTCTCTTCCTCATTATTTGTTCACCTTTAAGCCATTCCAAAGCTATTGGAAAGACAGATTGCAAAGACAGAAGCCTGAATTTTGCTATTATGCTCAACAACTCTGGCATGAGTTCCTACACATTCCTACTGAAAATATGTCTGGAGTCAAAAACCCAGTGAGGGAAAAATGTTCTTCAAGCTGCTTATTAGTTAAATAGTTCTGTATGGGACTATCTGCACATGGGAGTCATATTTATGGATTTAGATGAACATCAAAAAAATAGTGCTTGGCATGATGTTCTTGGAAGTGCTGAATTTAAGAATATATATAAAATTAAAATATTGTTCATATGCTAAGTGCTAGGTACTTTGTGTCATGCAACTGAGCAAGCATCCCTTAGAAAAGTAATAGCTAACAGCAAAGGATGTCTAGCAAGTGGAATTTTCTGTTGATTCTCTCATCCCCTTTCCTATCTTTCCTTTTCCTGACAGGAACAGATGGAATTTTATTTTCTCACAATTACTGTGAACTGAGACTAACAGCTCCTAAATTGGCAGTGAGGAGGTGGAAAGGTGTGGAAAGAAATAAAAACACGCAAACCCTCTGTAACAGTCTGAACAGTGAAATGTAGAAATAAATGTTGTCATATGAATTAACCATGACTGTCCTGTGGCTTGTGGATTACACCCAATATGTAATGACCCATCAGCTCTTCAAATAATATTTCTATGTTAAACAGTAACAGAATTCTGTTGTCCTTCTGCTGATGATTAGACTTTCCAAAATACTATGAAAAATAGGAGCACTGCCATGTTATTTAACTAGTGTTGGGACCTGCAAAGATTTTTTTTTAACTTTGAAACTGTTGTTTAAGCATGGTCTGTATGGAAGAGATTGACTTTCTTAGAACATTTCTTCTAGGTTCCTCTTTGCCCAGTTTTCCCAAACTCTGTATTTTCTTTTTGTGACTATTATATTTTTATTTTTTTTTTAAATTGTAGTATTTAATCATGGGGGAGGGCACAACGGTAGTAAACTCAGGTTAAAAATCTACTCTAACTCGCATATGAACATCTGAGAAAGTAGCCACTTGACTTTCTTGTAAGCTAGTTCTGGAGATAAACTGGATACACCCTACGTACTGGCAATCATATCATTGTCTGACACAGGCCCCAGGAGCCACACAAGCACTCTCTGTGTTACAGCTATCCTTAATCTGAGAAAGAAGACTTTCTAAATTAAACAGGTTAGCTTCTTAACTTGTGCCCTAAGCAGATGATGAGGAAAGATGAGCAAATTAGTATTTAAAAAAGTAGAAGCTGCCAAAATGTCATTTTACAAACCTTGGCTGAACTTTGCATGGGGAAGGCCTGATCCAACACTCAATTTTGTTCCTGAGGAGGATCCCAGTGCAGATTTCCACATGTATGGGGCCTGATTCCATAGCAGGAAATGCACATTGCCTGAGGCAGAGCACGGGTTCCCCTCCTGCACCAACAGGATGAGGATATCCTCTTGGGTGAAGAGCAGTGAAGGAAGAGATTTTGTGTGAAGGCGAGAAAACATAAAATTACGCAAACAAGCATCACATTGATGACACCAAGCTGACTGGTGCTGTTGACAGGCCTGAGGGATGGGGTGCCATTCAGAGGGACCTGGACGAGCTCAAGAGGTGCCCACGTGAACCTCATGAGGTTCAATTAGGCCATGTGTAAGGTCCTGCACTTGGGTTGGGGCAACTCCCAGTATTAATATAGGTTGGGGAATGAGTGGATTGAGAGCACCCTATGGAGAAGGACTTGGGAGTACTCGAGGATGAAAAGCTGGACATGAGCCAGCAATCGGCGCTCACAGTCCAGAAGGCCAATCGCATCCTGGGCTACATTGAGAGGCGGGTGGCCACCAGTTCAAAGGAGGTGATTCTGCCCCTCTGTTCTGGTGAGAACTCACTTGGGGTACTGTGTCAAGCTCTGGAGTCCTCAGCACAGAAGAGACAGGGATCTGTTGGTGCAAGTGCAGAGGAGGCCACAAAAATGATCAGAGAACTGGAGCACATCTCCTACAGGGACAGACTGAGGGAGTTGAGTCTATTCAGCCTGGTGAAGAGAAGGCTCTGGGGGCACCTTATAGTGCTCTGTCAGTACTTAAAGAACGCCTATAAGAAAGATGGGGAGAGACGTTTTAGCAGGGCCTGTTGTGAGAGGACAAGGTGTCATGTTTTTAAACTAAATGAGAATAGATTTGTATTAGATATAAGGATGAAATGTTTTACAATTAGGGTGGTGAAGTACTGGAACAGGTTGCCCAGAGAGGTGGCTGAATACCCATCCCTAGAAACATTCAAAGCCAGGTTGGATGGGGCTCTGAGCAATCTGATCTAATTAAAAATATCCCTGTTTACTGCAGGGGAGTTGGACTAGATAACCTTTCAAGGGGCCTTCCAACCCAAAGCATTCTATGTTTCTAAAAATGGTCTAAATCTCAATGAATGGCACAGAGTGATCAAACAGCAGGGAGAATTGGCTGAGAAAATATAAAGTATGGACTAATTTACCTGGTTATTATGAGAAGCCAAAAGTCACAGCAGACTTCTTCCCTTTCCAGGGTTTACTTTGGTCTCTGGTGAATATGTTTCAGATATTCTGGATCTCCTAATTCTAACCTTGGCCTTTTACCACTGTGCCAGTAAAAAGCGGCAGTAGTTTGAAGGCTGCTGCCCACTGTCATGCTTTGCTCAAGGAAGAGTGCCACCTTTTCTGAAAAAATGTGATGACTTTGAGTTCAGAGTCCTCACCAACTTTCCCTTTTCATATGCTCTTTTTCAGAAGGACTTGGCTTCTTCAATCCTGAGGCACCTGACCTCAGCTACTGCTACAGTATATTTGAAGCTCTGTTTTGGCTTTGCTACAGAACCAAGATCATGCCAGTCCTGAGTACTGGCTGTGTGTTGCTCTAAGATTGCCAAAAATTATGCTGGTAGATGAGTGTTTCTGAGCCATCTTGTCCTTGACTGCAGTCAACAAGAGTTGGATCAGGATATTTTTTATAAGACAACCCTCTCCTCATTTTACTTTTCATCATAAGGAGTCATGTTAAAGCATCAGGTCAAAAATCATAAGAGTCACTTTTGATGGTGCCCTTCTCATGGAAAACACTGGATTGGATGAAGCTTTTAGCTATGCAGCTTGCATAGATTGCACATTATTTATCTCACGGTTACCTTATATCAGCATCATATGCTTCTTTCTGGGTTTTCAGGATTTCCATTGTTTTGCTGATTCACAGTGTGGAGCACATTAGTAACCTGATTCACATTCCTTGTATTGTGTGCTCATTTCATGGATGATCCAGCTTTAATCTGCCTCAGTGTATGCAGCTGTGAGAGGTTTGTCCCAAGGCGTATCTGAAACCTCCTTCTTGAGCATTTGCTAAACAGGATTCTACACTATATGTTGTCTTGTATTTTGGACTTTTGCACCTGTGCCTAAAGGCAGTGGCTATTGAAATTTCTGCCATGGTGAACCCTTTACACAGAACTGGCCTCTGAATGTGATTTGTTTCATTTCCCCACAAAAAAATACTGCTGCAGTTACATTATGGCTGTTTGAATTAGAATCTTCGCTCCTGATAATTTTGATGAGGTAGAATGTTTCTAAATAATGACGTCTCTTTGCTAAGCCCTTTTCAGCACCTTAAGTCCCTGCTAATTTTTTGTAATTTTTATTATCGTTATTACAGTTGTAGAGCTTTCATTTCTGTTTAGCACAGTCAATGCAGAGAAATTTTCATTTTATGTCTGTCATTTTTTCTGACAGTGTAACAGGAAGATTTCTGTTTCACTTCAGTTGTACACGGATTGATGTTTCTGATGCTCTCTTTCATGCCTTACTTGTAGTAATTGTAAATGCACCTTCAATGAAGGTGCACTTCAGCTTCTTGTACTCCTATGGGATTTTGCAGGGATATAGAAAAATAATCTAAAAGCTGCTAAAGATTTTCCAAAAAAAAAAAAAAAAATTAGTTCAGTTTTGAAGCATTTTCTAATTTTTGACCCATGTGAGAACTAAAGTAGCCAAATCAAGTATATGCTAAATATATCAGGTTGAATTAGATGATCTCTAAGGTCCCTTCCAATCTAGGCCACTCTATGATTCTATTAAGCATTTTTTATTCTGTAATATATTTCTATGTGAACAAAGGGAAGGAAGTATGCAGGAGATGCTGCACATGTAGGAGTCAGTTGGCCTGAATGACCCAAGTAATGAATGACCCAAGTAATCTTCACAATGCTGCATTTAAAGTCATTGTTAAGAATTCTGGATTATATATGACATTAATAGATCTGAACTTATACATCTTTGTCTGAGGTTCGCAGATTTATTTGAATATGCTGGGTACGATGCTTTGAGCTGAAAGAAACCCATTTGCTTAACAGCAGCCTCAGAAATTGAGCCACAGCTGAAGGACAGAACCAAACATAAGGTACAGTCTTCTCCTGAGACTCTGTCAATGGCAGCTGAAAAGCCCATATAGAATTAGGGGACAGCAAAAGAAACACCAGTATGAGATAAAGCCAGGAGGCTTTATCGGGTTGCTTTTGGGAAAGGCAAGCTTCAGGTAATCAATGACTGATGCAATTAGCTTTCTTCCTAGTGGAAATACACTGGCTAGCCATGTAATTTAAGGGTCAGTATAATGAGTAGAGCACATCATTTTACACTAGATATGTAAGGAAACCGTGAAGCGTCTTGATAAATATAATAAGTGTTGATATATATGAAAATCTACTGTAGCACATAAACTTCAAATGGAGCTAAAGGAAAGAAACCACCTCATGTATAATTTTCTCTTTTTAATGGGTTTGCTTATATCCAGACTGAAGGTGGTGTCACCAGGACCTGTAACATCGTGCATGTCAGGGCTGATATTATGTGGGAGTTTTTCAGAACAATATGATTCAGATTCAGTGTTATTTGAGGCCATATTACCATAGTCCTGACTCACGAGAGAGAAAATTAATTTGGGCTGGATCCTATTATTTTCCCTGTGAATTTATCTTTGTCGTACTATATGCATCCTTTTGATCAAATTTTGCATCTGATTTTCAATGAAGTCTTAGTTTACCTCCCTTTTTTTTGAGACGGGCTAAGCTAGAGTGGTGGCTTTTCAAAGCTGCAAAACAAAACCAGCAATTCCTTTTGATTCTGCAGCAGTCTGCAACTTTTTCCTTCTTCTGGAGCATACACCACCTCACAGGAGCTTGTTGTCCAATCTTCAGTTTCAGTGCTTACCTCCCCATTTCCTGCATAACTACTTTGACTTTTTGGAGTAAGGCAATTTTACATCCTACTGCTATATCTTCTTTAGAACATTGTTTCCTAAAGCACTGAGGCACTGAAAATGTGCACAAAATGGCAGATTTCACTGAAGGGCAGTACACAAGTTTAAGTATAACCAAGAGACACCATCACTTCTTTTTGTCATCTGTATGCAGTAGTTATTTCTCCAAATGCCTCGGGCATCTTAGAATGTCAATTTATTAAATTTGGCTCAACAAAGAATTTGAGGGCACCGTTTTGCAAGGAATGTTTTATTACTGTGTTAAAACCAAGAAATGTTGAAAATAGAGGTTCCTGACTTTGTGTTTTTAATAAAATGAGTTTATAGGCTCTTCGGTAGTGAAAACCTTCTATGTGCAAAAGGAGTTTCCTGTGACGAGGTCTGGATAGAGTAGTGATATGTGGATGGGGACACTGCAGTGACATTTCTGTTGTCCCATCCCATGATCTCAGAAGCACAACTTGGGCTCTCTTTGCCCTTCAGCATCCTTCCTTTAGGTACCTACATTGGCTCAGATGAGAAAAGTCAACCAGATAAATCACAGCTATATGCTCTTTCATGGTGAGCTCTTTTCAGCTGCAAGCATAAAACACCCCAAAATGTGGGCTCAGGTCCACAACAAAAATTCATCTCAGTCCCCATGATTTCTATGGGCTAATGTCCTGGCACACTTCCAGTATGTGTGGGATTTTATAAATGTATTTAGGGGACAGCTTTCAGCCAAACATCATGAATTAAGAGGGTACTGTAATTCCACTGCTGCTGTGGTGTGTCTGACTAGAGGATCACCACAGCTAGCTGGCCATGGCCAAAAGAGTGGCAGATGGTAAGGAATACAGCAGCAGTGCCATGAACTGCAGTCATTGGCTGTGAACACAAGTCAGGGGCATAGAAGGCCCTATTCTACTCAGGGAAACATGCCAGTTTGTAAATGAAAAACAAACAAAAAAAGTGAGGTTTTTTAACCTTCAAATTATTTAGGTGACCATATGTATTCACTATTTATCAGAATCATAGAATCATAGAATCATAGAATGGCCTAGGCTGGAAGAGACCTTGGAGATTATCTAGTCCAACCTCCCTGTCATGGGCAGGGACGCCTCTCAACTAGATCAGGCTACTCAAGGCCCCATCCAACTTGGCCTTGAACACCTCCAGGGAGGGGGCAACCACAACATCTCTGGGCAATTTATTCCAAATTCTTGCTGCCCTCGTACTGAAGAATTTCTTCCTAAGATCCAGTCTAAATCTGTTCTCCTTCAACTTAAACCCATTTCCCCTTGTCCTATCGCTGGACACTCTTGTAAAAAGTCCTTCCCCAGCCTTCCTGTAGGTTCCCTTCAGGTACTGGAAGGCAGCTATTAGGTCCCCCCGAAGTCTTCTCTTTTCCAGACTGAACAATCCCAGCTCCCGCAGCCTGTCCTCATAACAGAGGTGCTCCAGCCCCTGGATCATCCTTGTGGCCCTCCTCTGAACACACTCCAATAGATCCACGTCCCTCTTGTGGTGGGGGACCAGAACTGGATGCAGTATTCGAGGTGGGGTCTCACAAGAGCAGACTAAAGGGGACAGAGAACTGTGGAGGCATGGAGAGTTTTGTGAAATCTTTTGGAAATCCAAAAAAACTGAATTTTTCATTGTGACAAAGTAGTTGTAAATAGGACATTAGTAATTTTCTGCTTGCTTACAAGAGCAGTCTGGTAGACAGATAATTTTTAGCCCAACTTAGAGAGAAAAAAACCCCCAACTCTCAAACAAAGTCTGTCTATGCTATGGTACAGCATTAGCTAAGTAATCTATGTCTTGTCAGTGTATGACCTACACTTGTTCTTCACGTGTCACAGTCAGTAAAAAAGGTCTTTGTCTTGAGCAAATAAAAAGACACTTGAGTATTTCTAAGTACAACTTTGAGAGAAAAAATGTTTGCTTGAGACAAACAACTGTTTTGTGACAGAGCTATTTGAGGTGAAAAGAATGTAAAAAACTAAGCAGTGTGTCTCTGGTATATAAATAAATGCCCTATAATTGTCTTTGCTAAAAGTGGAGATAATGCTGTTGAAACAATAGACTCCATTGAAAAATGAAATCCTGTAAAGTGATAAATGTGTAAGGTCAGCTGAACTATTTGAAGGTAAATCATTTTTCTTTCCTTAGCTAGTGGCACCTTTAATCTGTGAAAGAAGACGTCCAGAAATTAACTCCATGTGTTCCACAGAGGTAGGAAAAGACCTGTGACAGGTATAGGATCACACCTGCCATTTCACTTAGTGGGAACCCCTTCAGTACACTGCCTCTTGACTGGATTAGACAATTGCTAGCACAAAAATGTCCAAACTTTGTTCAGACACGCTGAGCTCCCACAAAGACAGTTTCATGCAGATGCCTGGCAAGACTGATGAGATGGATGCATTTCTGACCAGCTTTCAGCCAAGGGGCTAATACTTCGCATTCCTTCTAAAAGGTTGGGAACCTTTAAGCAAGTAATGGGCAAAACTCCTCACCTACACACAAAGAAATTCAAGATCAGTGAGCCCAAATCCCAGCTGGCACTCCCATCTGGAGAGGGGAGCGCTGACCAGTAGGTAGTTACAGTTTAGGAGCTCTGTGACTATTTGTAGAGCACGCACAGATTATGGTAACAGGCAAAAGCTGTTGGCAGCCTCCAATGGGCTGCACGCACCAGATAATGCCACCAGGAGTGGAGCACAGATTTAGCACTGCAAAATGAATATTGCATCTTATTTCACGTCAGCTTACACGATCGTGCGGTGTTCTCATGTCATACTTCCTCCATTTCTCAATTTCCATATCACCTTCCAGCCATTCCCAATTCTGATCCCTCCTAGCTCCCTCAAATTTTATACGTATATATTTTACATGTATAAAATATGATCTGCATTGTGCTGTGTGTACAGTACATATATCTGATATGTGCATATCAATATAGCACTGCTGCTGTCTCAGGCAGCAGCAGCATCCTGTTGTAAAGAATTCTCCACCCAAGCACACAGTCAGTAACAGAGCTTAAGGATTCTTACTGCTTGTGATGGGAACATCAATCTCTGCACCGACAGCAGGATGTAAGCACAGAGGGCTTCATTTGAAAAGGTTTTGGCTCTGCCTCCGTGCTCGTATCCTCCTTTACTTTGAATACATGAGAGTTTTTCCATTAGAGTTTGCTTTGTGAAGTTATTTTGGCAATAATTTCGCAAGCAACCGAACAAGAATGAAGATATAGCACAAGACAGGGAAAGAATAAAGAAAAAGCTGTTAATGCCAAGTGTGTAGGAATGTACATTCATGAAAAAAAGAACTACTAGGAAAACAAAAACCATTATGTTCAGATAATTCAGATATTTCATATCTTAGTTCTTATGCAACTCATTTTCTTTACATCCCTGGTGTTTCCATTAGAAATATGATTCTCCTTTCCTGCCTCCTGTTCAGCTGGTATTTTGGTCATGACAGTTTTTCATCTTTAAGAACAAAGGAATTTGTATACTTCGTAAGATGAGAGGTTCGTGCAGTCCCATGAATTTCCTCTGACAATGACAACCCAACTGATTGCAAAAAAAAGTACGAGCAATTGTTACAAGCAAAAAAAACAATTTTCTTTCTCACCTTTAGCAGCTGCCAGCTACAAAAGAAAAACCTAAAGGGATGTTCCCTATTTAAAATTAGCTCTATTATTATCATCATAATATGGTCAGGCCTATTTTAACCTCTGTAGGTCTATTCCTTTGTGGTATCCTCTTAACTATTGATAGCAATGTTACATTGTGGCAGAGTTCAGTGTATATTTTTATGTTTGGAATAAAAGACTATATGAGGTTTCATTCTTCGTATTTTTTCATATTTATTTATTGTCCCTTATTCATGTCTACATTAAACAGCCCCATGTATAAGGTCTTTCCTTGTATAAAAGTTTCAAAAGAATTTCTAATTTGTTTTATCATGTTTTTGAAATAATTTTATTTGCATTATTTGAGATGGAGAGAATAAACTAAACACAATAGAAATTATAGCTCTTATTTAAATATTGCTTATTTACTGTCAGTGATGTTTTCAGTGTTGTTTATAAGCCATTCTTGATAATGATCCTTTTATGCTTAGGCCATTCTATGATGATATGTTACTTCCAAAGTGTAGCAGGATTTGCCTTAGGGACTACTGGCATCTTTGACCCTTTGTTGGGAAATTTTGAAATAAATACCTTAGGCAGAGAAAGTATTCCTGACAAGTTCCTGAGAAGTATCTCTTTGTTTTGCCTAAGAGTAAGTGTGTTATTTTAGCAGTTCAACCATTTATTTCAAAACTCTCTGAATGTACCATTTAACCCCGAGGATTTGTCATTCATTTCATCCTGCTCTTTCAACAGCTCTTCCTCCTATTCCTCAATCTTAATCTTTACTATCTGGAGGTAGAACAGAAATGGTGTAGAGCTACTCTGACATTTTCTTACTGTTTCTACCCTCCTTGACACCTAAACTTTACTCATATTGTTATATTTTTGAGAAAGATCACTCACATATTTTTTTTTTAAATGTAACAAGGGAAAATCTTCTTAAAACTGAAAGCTAGCTGAAACAGTTGAAACACTTTTCTTCACCCAGATGCTGAAAGCTGAAGGTTCTCATATATATGGTAATGGAAAAGCACATATTTTTTTCATATTTGTGAGAAATACTTCAACTGCCATAACATAATTTCTTATACTAACAAACTAAACTATGTATTTGTTCAAAGATTTTACCAGTAATGTTTTGACACAGAGCAAAGTAGACCCCATTACCTCTACATACTGCTGAGTTGGGGTTGGCTAGTATTAATTCAAACAGTTGCCTTCGGAAAAACAATCCTTACTCAGGAATATCAATAAGAATGCTCCATTTGGCCCTCTCATTCCGCTCCACAGCTTGAGACATTCCCTGTCCCTGCCTTGCTGGGTCTCCTCACTGGGTAGATGAGGTGCAGTCCCAGAGGAGGACAGGGACGGGTGGCAGGAGATGACCACTCTTGCCTTGCAGAAAGGGAAAGACAGAGGTGCTGGCAGCTGCTGCTTGTGCTACCCCCTTTCTCCAGCCACCTGCCCTTTCACTCTCCCTCCACACTCTCCAGCAGTTAAGCGTATACCCTGGGGTCTTCTGCCCTTGGTAGGGATAGGCTCCCAGAAAGGCTGTGCCTGGCAGAGACCCCCCACGTGCCACTGGCACCCTTGTGGGCATGAGCATCTATTCCTAATAAAGCTGAACAAACTAAACTATAAATAAATGAATAAATAAATTGTTGGGAAGCTGAATAAATGAAACAGCACTTTATGTATTCAATTTAAACCAAGCCATTCTCTTTACAAAGACTAGTGTTTTAAGGAAAGCAGAAATCACTGACATTTGTGAGCTCCCAAGTAGAGAGCTGCAAGAAAACTGCCTCTGTCATCATCTGAAAACACAGGGCTGACAGATCTCTGAGTCAATGGTAGCACTAAACAGGATTAATCACTTTGGCATCTCAGGTTTCATTGCACTGAGATGGAAATAAGCACTGTTCACACGAAGAACGGCATTTGTCGTATTATTCATGCCTGCGGTGGTCTCTCAGGGTGTACGTGGTTGGTCACATTATACCAAACAATGCACAACTTGAAACTAAACTTTTGAGAGTGCTTTAATGGTGTTATTAGTAGTTAATTCTTCTTTTTGGTCTTAGCGTACTCACTGAAAGACACAGCAACCCAGCTCAAACACCTTGATACACTGGGCTTCAAGAAAAGCACAATTTTGGTTTTATTCTTACGCAGTACATTTATTTAACAGTTAGCCCCTCACCCACTCATGGTACTCCCCACCACCTGCATTTCATCCAGGGCATGTTCACCAAGGGGTGTAGCATGGGCAGCACTTACACAGCCCTGATTCGGAGGCCTGATTCCTTTGATGGCAAATTCAGGATCCTGTTGCCAACTGGATCCACTCCTTTCCCTGGCACCCCCAGGTCACAGCTGGTGCCTTGCCCCGAGGGCAGCTCAGGCGGTGGCCAGCTTGTGCTTCTGGCTTGATCCCCTTCCTCGCTCACCAGCTGGGCTCCCCTTTGCTAACTCATCTTGGTCCCCTTCTGCCTCCCCCCACACCAGCAGAGCCAAGGGGCCACGGGAGACTGCCAGCAGGTGCTGGTGGAGCAAGGAGACAAAAGAAAATGTCAGGGAGCTATCGACAGCAACTGGCAAACCCCATGGCAGAAGCACTCAGTTTTGTGGCATCATGGAAACCGTGCTGGATATGGGAGCTGCGGGATCACAGGGTCCAAAGGCTGCGTATGAGAGAAATTCACTGCTCACACGTACCTGCATGACCATGCCAGATTACTTAAAGATACCAGAGGAAAACAACAGTGCATTTCCTTAAATTTGTTCATTTTCTCAAAGCTTTCCCACAGATGGAAGAGTTTAATTAATTTTTGGTTTTTGTTAAGCACCTAGACAGCTGTCAAACCTTGCCAGACGGACCTCCCCACCACATGCCTGGGGCCGAGCTGGGCAATGATCCCCCTGGACAGCTGGATAAGCCTCAGCAGGAGAGACATGGCAGCAGTAGCACCAGCCTATGAATTCAATAGCAGGGATTATTAGCACTTCATCTTGTTTGCTCTCTCTCTTAGGGAAGAGGGTGCTCTATTTTACTCAAATTTCCTTTTCACTTCTGAAGAGTATCCAAAGGAGAAATGTTAGTACTTTAAAGAAGGCTTCGCTTTTGTTTGTCAAAATGTGAACCTGGAGCCAGAATAGTTCCTCTGTGGTACCCAAAGAGCTCGACCATTCATTACATTCCTGCTGGAGGGCGCTTGCCGTACCCCTTAAAGAGATTCATTCTTACCTAGCCATGGAGAGAAACCAATTGAGTCAATATAAAAAAAGATAAGTTATGCCACCTTCCATACTGTTTTGTGGAATGCGTCAATTGAATGAGAATAATTATGAATTTAACTGTTGCAAAATTAATTGGAATTTGGGTCAAGTGCATTGCTGCAATATTTGTTGAGGCATCAGGATCAGTGACTCAGTGTATGTATTACAGTTTTAGCATTTGGCCCCCTAATAAAAAAATCACAGATTTTGTTCCCTGGTGCTGCTGCTTTATTTCAAATCCCATGTTTGTATCTGTTGCATAAAATGTTTTCTCCCATTTTATTCATGTGTTTTAGACTTAGTTGGAGAGCTTCCTACTATGTTTACATGAGTAGTTCTGCTTCACTGAAATTGTCTCCAGTAAAGGGATAACTTTTCTGCCGTTCCCAGATCCAAAAAAAACCCCACCAAACTAAGGTTGGATATTTTTCTGAAAACACTTGATTCACAACCTTTCAATTCAAATACAGTGCAATTTACATGAAAACAAAGGAAGGAAGGGTCAAAACAGGTTATCTAGAAACATTTCCATTGACTGAAACAATTTTATGCAGTCAGCTTATGAACATGTTATTCAGCTATGGAAAAAATACCATAGAAATGGAAAATTCATAGGGAAGGAAAACAATCTTCTGTCCAGCCCTGCAATATTATTCACCCTACCAAGAAGCAGCTTGAAGCTCCAGAGAATATGACAGATGTCAGGAAAAGAGCCCCCTTGTCACTTCAAATTTTATCTTTTTTGTTATTGCAAATCTATTGCACGTTTTTGTCCCCAGCATTTTAGGGGTAAGCATTTTTTTCTTCTTTTTGCTTGTCATTGTGAAGGAAGCATTCATTTTAGGTCATATAAAAGCAAATAAACCAAATAAACAAAATCTGTTTTCTCTTGCTGGGACAATTTTAATCACTATGCATCCAATGGCAAAAAATTACCCATAGCTTAAGTCTATCTTACCCGAAACTGTTTTCCTACTGTTTTTCCCCTACAAATCAATTTCTAACTAATAGAGCAAAATACTTTTAACAGCTTGTATGGCCAGTATTCTGTTCCCACTTATTCTGTGAGCTTCCTGTACCTCAGAGAAGTTATTTTCAGGACTGCGGCCATGAAAATGAAAATAACATAACTCTTTTTCTTTCAGGGTTACCAGTTCCTACATGCATGTCTAAACAACTTCTGTATATACTGTGACGTTATAGCATTAAATGAAACTGCTTTAGAATGCTTGAATATTTTTACTTAATATAGTTGCAGTGAATGTTCTTTACACTTGTCATCTGTAATTATTCCTGGTTTTAATCTACACAATTTAAAAACTCAGAAGGAGGTGATGGCATTTTCTACAAGCAAGTAGAAAAGAAAAAAATAATTTTAAAAGATGTTATTAGAGGAATATGTCATTGTCATACTTGTGAGGTTGTTCTGGAAAAGGTAGAACTTGATTCTCGGGAAAGAATGAAATGTTAGCTTGCTGTCAGATAAAAATCTACAATTTCCGTTGAATTCACATAGCTGAGAGTAGAAGGAAGACCTATTTATACCTAAATTATGTCTCTCTTGGGGTAGTGAAACTGTATCCTCTGGTGTATCCATAATAAGTTACATAAGACAAACATATTGTGACAGCTTGAAAGGAAGACTCAGAAAACAAGGAAGGCAGCTTAAAATTGTTATTGAAACCATTTATTTCTGGAAGCTAGCGGCATGCTCCTTGCAGAAACACTAAAATCCCTGAGGAACCTGATACTTTCCAGTGGCCCTTAGAGAAAGATTATGCTCATGGAATCGTGTTGCTGACAGGGACCATGGAAGGTGCTTGAACCCACCCTCCGGCCGAGAGCCTGTGCCAACTCTGCCCGATGGTGCCTGGTGCCTCCTGAGCAGTCTGAGGCTGGTGGTTGCAAAAACACCCAGCCTGCCTTCTTCCCTATCCTCATAATTTTTATCTTTTAATCTTTCTTGACATGTTTTAAACTTCCTCTTTATTGACCCATCCACTATGGAACCAGAGGGTAATTTCTTTCTTTCTTTACAGCAGTCTCATATATTTGATATACATTTATATCTGTACTGTATAGCTATGTATGCTATTTTCTTCCGCTTTCCCCCCTTCGACCTAAAACTCTATGGGGGTTTGGTTTGATTTTTTGTTTTTGGGGTTTTTTTAATTTCCTTATAGGGCATATTTTATACTCAAACATTTAGATTTTTATTTTCTGCTCTCTTCATGGGCTACATACTTACCAAAGCCAGAGAGACCACAGCTACTGAGCTTTTCTAGAGCCATGGAAATCAGGCTGTTTCACAGAGAGTCTGTGCCTTTTATTCTGTGTTTTATGTGGTTTGACTTTCTCCCTGCAGCTCTCTGAAATTGTCCCCTCTGTTATGATTCACATAACCACAAATCTTTTGTTTGTTTGTTTTTCTTTCACATAATTGCAGCTTTTTTCCCTGAACAACACCGAGTAGTTCCCCCTTTCCTTTTTGTATAGCTGATCATACCTGCCTCTGCCCAGTAGCGTGCACTTATCCCTGTTGAATAGTACCCTCGCTTTTTCAGGCCCAGTCTCTAGTGTGTGAAAATTCTTCTAAATCCTACATCTGTCCTCCAGCATGCTAAAGCCTCCCAGTTTGGTATAATCTGCAGTACTGTAAACATGTTTGCTGAACCATTGCGGAGTTCATTTACATTCTTCTGACAATGAGCAGCTTGTACCAGCTCCTTAAATATCTTCATCTACATTGTTTCCCTTGTTTACTTGAAGAATATCATATGAAACCGTGTCAAAAATCTTACTAAAGTGACACCCAACATGACGTGCAATGTTTCTCCTCCACTGACAACTGCTTCAAGAGGGATTAGATTTGTTCGACACCTTTTGTTCTTGACAAAGCTGTTATTTGGCTGTTACTTGTTGTAAGTGTATAAAAAAAGGTTGTTTACTTGCTCTACTATTATTTCTGAGTGCTAAAATTAAATAGATCAATATATAACTTCCTATCTCCTTCTTTCCTTTCAGTGCACTGTTTGTCCCTTTCTGTCCTGTAAAATCTGTTCACTGCAAATTCTCAAAGATAACCACTAGTAATTGAGGTTTTATCAAACAGTCTTTTAAGTCCAGCTGCTGGAAAAGCAGCAAATTTTGTCTGAATAACTTCTTGCTTGGTCCTTTGACAGCTGTCTGAAATCCATCTGTTTTTCCCAAGCATCAACAATGCCTGATTTTTTAAAAGAAAATATATCAAAATTAGATGCAAAAATATGAAGAAGCTTGGCTTTCTCAGTGTTGTCTGTCAAAAACTTTCCAGTTCTGCTTGACATTCAAGTAATCATTTGCTTGATTCTTTTCCATTTCTGGTAATGTACTTAAAATGATTTTATGTTACTCCTATATCCCTTGCTAGTTGTGTCTCATCTTCTGCTGCCTTTTTTGATTTCATCCCTGCACAATCGGGCAGCACTTCTGTGGCTCTCCCAAGTAACCTGATGCAGCTTCTCTTTTCTGGGTGCTTCATTCCCACCTGGGGTTTGCAAGAGCTTGTGACAGCCAGGCTGATCTTTTACTGTGCCCCTTACCTCTTCTGCATGGATAGTTCCCTTATTTGTACTCTTAATGCCATTTCTTTGAGGAACTGCCAGCTCTCTTAAACATTTTTCTCATCTGCGTCAACTTCACATGACATTATATTGACTGGTTGTATGAGTTCATTGGCGTGTACCTCCATGAAACATCTTGGTTTTACTTTGATACTGTCACTTTTTTTCAAAAATCACAGAATCTCCCTGCAAAAAACTGTGAAACCGCATACAAGTATACACACATATACACATACATGTACACATACGTACATGTATATACATATACACACTTCTATGTTTATCTCTCTTTGTGAAGATTGCTGAAAAATTAAAACATTGCTTTTCTGACCCAAATAATTCAGTTTAATATCTATAAAAGAATATGAAAGATGATGGCTGAATCATCAGAAAACAAGTTCATCATTCCACTGGAAAAATGGAAGCAGTCAAGACTTCTTATTCCTTTTCTAGCAGTCCTGTAAAGAAATTCCTTTACATCAGCTGTGACTCCTAGGTGAAGAACATACGTAAAGGTGTTATGGACCCTTTTGGTTCCTGGATTAAAAGAGTGCCAAAAGTTTTCTTCTATTCTGATCCTTTCACTGGTGATGCATCTGTGATCTTGTAGACATTTATTCTTAAGTCCATTGTTTATTCTCAGTTTCACCAAATCAAGGGTCTAAGACGCAGGATGAACGCTGGCCGGGCTTCCTGATTTCAGCCTCCTGGGAAAACTACGAGCAGGTAGAGCACTGCATCGGTTCACAATAGGCAGTCTTTGCAACAACAGCTGTAGAAACCAGCAGCATGGTGTCCCACAGGCTCACAGGTAACAAATTCCTCAGATATTAGATCCAACACTGGCTTGGCTTTAAAGGACATCTCTAAAATCCGGTTTTGTTTTCTCTGTGTCTCCCAAAGACTTATCTGGTGACACTTAGCACATTTCTATATCCATCTCTACAACGAACACAAGCTCTTATTTTCCTGCAAAAGTTCAGTATAACAGAAAGGGGAAAATATTTCAAATTAAACAGCATCTATCTGCATTGGTTATGAGCATATCACACTTGGCTATAAAGATTTTCTGTAAGCATGTTTCAGCATTTATTTGCATTTCTCTTGTGTATTTTTTATCACTTGGATTAGCATATTTTACTTGTTTCTCTCATGTTGTTGAAATACTGTAATTTTTCTCATTTCTGAAGAATCATCTACTGCTTATGAGAGTGCTTAAAATAAATTGCTAGTAGTAACTCGAAGTATATGCAGGATACTAAAGCGGGCTGCTTGATTTCCCCTTTCATTAGAGTTTGAAGGGCTTTCGGTATGTATTTGGGGTTCCTTTCTCGTTATTTTTTTCTCCGTCCAAAAACCTCATAGTATCTCACCGTCATGACCTTAGCTTAGCTTTGAATTTAAAATTCCACTTGCAAGTGATGCAACTCGTGAAGATGGAACTCGGGCATGGAAAGCCCTGAGCATCGTTGGTAGCACTTAGGAGATGATTTGTCACCAGATATACTTGTGCCTGAACACCTCTTGGGTGCGGAGCTTATAAAAACGGGAGCACACCCTCCTAAAAAGCCAGGCAGGTTCTTTCCCGCTATTACAAACCACTTATATAAGCGCGGATCTCTGTAAAATAACGGCAAAAAGTCTCCTGAGCGGATGCGCACCGATTATAACGCAGCTTTATAGAGCGGTGACGGCTCGTGCACGTGTAACGCGGGGCATTAATTAACACCGCTAATGGGACCCGCGGTGCCGGACCCTCCC
>NW_009709764.1:0-209 GCF_000703405.1 Apaloderma vittatum
GGACACCTGGAGGGAGCCCCGAGGGGCCAGAACAAGGGGTGTCTTGTGCTGATGCTGTGCTGCTGAGCTGGGCCGGACTCCTGGGATGGAGGGATGGCAAGCAGGCAGCGCTGGCAAGAGACAGCTTTGCCCAGGAGCAGCTCCTGTGCCAAGCACAGCAGGGCTGAGGGCACTGCCTGCAGGGCACCGAGAGAACAGGAGCCAGGGCC
>NW_009709764.1:543-1398 GCF_000703405.1 Apaloderma vittatum
CCCTGCACAGTGCCGGGGGCTGTGTGCTGGGGCAGGGACTCTGCCGCCTGCCAGGGTCAGCACTCAGCCTGCCCAGGGAACTCCTCACAGCACTGAGGGGGAAGATATGGGGGGAAAGAGGGACCCCTGACAGGGCAGGGGCCTTCTATTATTGAGGGGATACTGAGTTGGGATTGGTGGCACCTCCAGATCACCTCCAAAAGGTTTCTAAGAAAGGTTTTAAAGTGGAAAGTTAAGGCAATGGTTTCCATAAATACATGGAGCTTTTCTGAGTCTGTGTTTTCATCTTCTTACTCTTTGGGAATCTGCAGGGAGGAATGAAAATGGAGCTCTCTTGCTTGGACAAGTCACTGATGCTTCATAGCTTTACATTTCAGTGATTAGTATGTCTGCCTTAAGCCCTTCCTCTGCCTACAGACAGCTCCAGCATCACTTTGGTGGACCCATGAGGTTGTTCTGACCTTTATTTTCCACCTGCAAACACGAACATGCTCCCAGACAGTGTCCTGCACACAAGCAGGTTTCTGTAGGCGAGAGCACAGACCTTGGCGTGCTCACAAAGAAATGACATGGAACAGGGCAATATCTAACAGAGGGAGAATCTCCACGCAGAAGAGATGTGATCAGGGAATGAGGAGAAATTAAACCCACACAACTTGCTGGGAAGGAGATTTTGGAAATCTCCATGTGATCCTCTCCAGGGCAGAGCCCTTCCTCCGAGCAAGTCCCCTTGCCTCCTCTCCCCCAGCCAAGCCTCTGCCCTCAGGGCCGGGATCTCCAAGGCACAAACCCCCTCCCCTGCAGCCAGAGCTCCAGCAGAGCTGCGGGGGGGCGCTCCAGGCACCCGCCCCCCCC
>NW_009709764.1:1449-4805 GCF_000703405.1 Apaloderma vittatum
AGAGGGGGGGAGGGTCCCGCTGCCCGGGGGGCTCAGCTGCCTCTGCCCGCGCCTCTCTCAGTTGCTCCCTCCCTCTGTTTCCCTTTTATTCCACTACACTGTGCTCTCGCTGCAGTTCTCCTCTTGTTGCTGTTAGGCTCGCTGAGGGTGAGAATTTCAGTTGCAGAGTCACTCATGGATCTTTTGCGTACTTTCCTGTAGGTGTGTCAATGGGAACAAGTGTCCCAACTTTCCTCCCACCCGTGGGGCTCTGGGCAATGCACTCAGCTCATCGAGGGAATGAGTTGAATCTCCCTGTTAGGGCACCTGGCTGTTTTGTTGATGCTTCCTTCCAAGCTGTGAGCTGCCCTCCAGGAGCGGAAGGAAGGTCTCCTGGAAAATGAAAGAAGTGTCTCTGTGAGAGGGGTAGAGTCTGTGGAAAATGGTTTTGATTTTTCTCAGAGAAGTCTCTGTTAACTTGTCAATGTCTTTTTCTCCAAAGGAAGTGCCCCATGGCCAGAGAGAGCAAATGTCCAACAGCAGCTCCATCAGCCAGTTCCTCCTCCTGCCATTCGCAGACACGTGGCCGCCGCAGCCCTTTCAAAAACGGGCTCCCCTCCTGGGCACCAGCCTCATCATCACCACCATCACCTGGGACCACCCCCTCCACACCCCCATGTACTTCTTGCTCCTCAACCTCTCTGTTCTGGACCTGGGCTCCATCTCCACCACTGTCCCCAAAGCCATGGCCAATTCCCTCTGGGACAAGAGGAGAATCTCCTACCTAGGATGTGCTACTCAGCTCTTTTTCTTTGTCTTCTTCATTGGAGCAGAGTATTGTCTCCTCACCGTCATGGCCTATGACCGCTACGTGGCCATCTGCCAACCCCTGCACTACGGGACCCTCATGGGCACCAGAGCTTGTGCCCACATGGAAGCAGCTGCCTGGGCCAGTGGGTTTCTCAATGCTCTCCTGCACACGGCCAATACATTTTCAGTGCCCCTGTGCCAGGGCAATGCTGTGGGACAGTTCTTCTGTGAAATCCCACACATCCTCAAGCTCTCCTGCTCACACTCAGACTACCTCAGGGAAGTTAGGCTGATTGTGGTTATTTGTTGTTTAGGCTTTGGGTGTTTTGTTTTCATGGTGGTGTCTTATGTTGGGATCTTCAGGGTCGTGCTGAGGATCCCCTCAGTGCAGCGACGGCACAAAGTCTTCTCTACGTGCCTCCCTCATCTGGCCGTGGTCTCCTTGCTTGTGACCACTGGCATCTTTGCCAACCTGAAGCCCCCCTCCATGTCCTCCCCATCCCTGGACCTGTTGGTGTCAGTTTTATACTCGGTGGTGCCTCCAGCAGTGAACCCCCTCATCTACAGCCTAAGGAACCAGGAGCTCAAGGATGCTCTCAGAAAATTTTTGGCTTTTTCTGATTGTGAAGCATAAAAATGCCTGTTCTCCTCTGCACATAATTTATAGTGTAACTCAATGCATACCCATCCTGTCTATTGTTACTTTTGTTGTTGTTGATGTTTTCTTGCATTTAATAAACTTTTCATGCCCTTTCTAATTCAATGTCTGCTTCTCTTCTCTGACTGATCCTTTTTGCTGAAGGGAAGGGGAAGAGAATCCCAGCACAGCAGCCTGGCCAGGGAGCACCTGTGCTTTGTGTCTCCAGAGCTGCTCTCTCCACTCCCGCCCTCTCCTCCTGATCCCCTGTGCTTGGGTAAGGCCTGAGGGCTCTGGCACCTTGGTCCCCATCCTGTGGTGTGGCTGTGGTGTTACCATAGACAGGGACAGCCCATGGGCACCCCTGGCACAGAGCTGGCATCTCTTACAGCATTTCCATCAGGAAAGGCAATCTTCTCAGTGTAGTGCATGAAGATGTAGGCACCTGGGAGCGGCTGGACCCGAGCAATTGTCAGTGAACAGCTCTCCTGGATGGAGTTGAACAGAACCAGTGTCCAGTGGCGTTTCCTTTCCAGCTCAGTCTTTCCTAAGAGGAGGGAACAGTGTGTCTGTGCAGACGGTGCCTGCTGCTAGAGGAAGGAACACTGGTGTGTGCAGTCAGTGCCAGGGCTGGGGATGCAGAAAGGCTCTGACTGGTTCTTGCTCCAGGAGGGACCAAGGCCACTGCTGGATCTTGTGTGCCATGTGGGGTGTGCCAAAAAGGAAAAGAGTCACAAAGAAGTGAAAGTTGGCACCTCCGGCGAGGAACAGACAGAACAGATGACCAGCAAGAGTATTCCATTCCATAAACACTATGCTCAGTGTACAGCTGAGTGATCATGCAGTCTAAGTCCTCTTCTTCACTGGCCAGCATCTGAGAAGGACTCCCTCTGATCTCTTGCCTTTGATCCCAATGCCGAGTTCCCAAATCCAGCCCCTGTGCCCAGTTCCCTTTCTGCTGCTGACCCTGGGGCTGCCCCAGTGTCACCAGCTCTGCAGCACCAGTGGGGACTGATATCAAAAGGGGGGATCACGTCAATATCAGTTTTACATACAGTTATATGTATGTCATTGCTTTCATTTTCTCCTTATCAGTACTGTTACTGTTTTATTAAAGGTAGCTTAGTTTTCTTTTCCAATCCATAAGTCTCTCTGCTTTCTCCTTACTCTTCCCAGAGGGAGAGGGTTTAGAGACTGTCTGTCAGCATTTTCCTCCTCCTCTACTCTGCCCTGGTAAGGCGGCATCTGGAATATTGTGTCCAGTTTTGTGACCCTCAGCTCCAGAAGGATAAGAAACTGCTTAAAAGAAAGCACAGAGCCACAGAGGTGATTTAGAGTGTAGAACACCGACTTATGAGGAAAGGCTGAAGGAGATGAGTCTCTTTAGCTTTGAGGAGACTGAGGGGCAACCTAATGAAAGTTCATAAATATGTAAAGGGTGAGTGTCAGGAGGATGGAGACAAGGTTTTTTCAGTGATGTCCAATGACAGGACACGGAGCAATGGATACAAGGTGGAGCACAGGAGGTTCCACAAAAACATTAGAAAAAAAATTATCCCTGTAAGTGTGCCGGAGCCCTGGCACAGGATGTCCGGGGAAGTTGTGGAATGTCCTGCTCTGAAGACAGTCAAACCCCATTTGGACACATTCCTGTGTGACCTACTGTAGGTGATCCTGGTCTGGCAGGGGAGCTGGACTTAATGTTTTGAAGTTCCTTCCAACCCTGAACACTGTGATTTTGTAATTCTGTGAACCCCCAAAACCTACTCATGGACAGAGTAGTGTAAGGAGTACAAAAAGCTGGTTGCTCTCCAAGTACTCTTCTGCAAGAGCTAAAGCCTCAGTACGTTATCAACACCACTTCCAGCACAAATCCCAACCACAACCCCTTATGATCTGCCACTACATAACTTAACTCCACCACAGCCCA
>NW_009709764.1:5489-5689 GCF_000703405.1 Apaloderma vittatum
GGGGCTGCTGTCAATGGTGGGATGGGGTATGGATGAACACTCACCACAGGTTGTGGAACCACAGGTTTTGGCCGTGACAAGCTGAAATCAGGACTCAATAGTCTTGGTGACTATTAAGCAGGTATTCTTGATGGCAGCGCTGAATGGACAGAAGATTGCTCTGCATAACGTGTGTGTCGTACAGAGTCAGATGCATGGCT